>NW_024080908.1:0-177139 GCF_003009895.1 Hyaena hyaena | reverse complement strand
CCCCCCCCCCCCCCCAGGATCCTGTGGATCTACTTTAGTATATAAAAATCCTTTGGAAACTTCCTTTATCTCAACTTCCCCAAGATATAGGCTGGCAATCATACTCCAAGCTTATGGCCCCTGATATACATCTGAAGGGTCTCATGACAGAGGTTTTACTAAACGGTAATTGTCGGAGTCCTACTCCAGCCGGTCCAGGGGTCCCTGAAGGATGGACGGTGTCAGCGAGAGAGTGACGAGAGAACCTCGAGATTCTTTCCGATCACCAGGCAGGCATCTCTTCTCAGTCTGCGTTCTCAACTTTATTTATATGTGAAGGTACATGGAACAAGAAAAGTAGCATTTGCCTTAGTATACAATGCTTCCAGCATAGCC
The DNA here is from genome assembly GCF_003009895.1 of Hyaena hyaena. Lineage (NCBI taxonomy): Eukaryota > Metazoa > Chordata > Mammalia > Carnivora > Hyaenidae > Hyaena > Hyaena hyaena. The sequence continues at coordinate 176,764 of NW_024080908.1, read as the reverse complement.
TTGAGAAAAACCTTTTACCAAAAAGCAGAATTGTACAGTAAAGGTCAATCTTTTATGAGTGAGGATCATTAGCCTATTTATAACTGAAGGGGAAGTTTCGAGGAAAACAGGATTGGCCAGAGACACAATGTCTGCTCTCACAACCTCACAAGAAGAAGATAGTTTTAGTATCAGCCACAGGGCCCATAGTTCCTTCAACGTCGTCCATGCCCAGGAATAGCGTGTTACTCTATATGGGAATATTATTTTATTAATTTTTAAACTAAGGGTGGGATCTGACCTTTCAAAGTTATCAATTACTTAGTTCTAATCATGATTTCCAGGCTACTGAACACTAAGGTCTCTCCATATCACAAGTCCCTAACCAGATGCAATCATCATACCAGGGCCAGAACAAGGGGACGAGCCATTCCTTATCTCAATCAACAAAGCACTCCAGGGGACGGTGGTCAAGCAGAAATGATAAGAAAAGGGGAAGCTATCAGGGCGCCTGGGTGGCTCAGTCGATTTAGCGTCCGGCTTCAGCTCAGGTCATGATCTCACGGTTTGTGGGTTTGAGCCCCGTGTCAGGCTCTGTGCTGACAGCTAGCTCAGAGCCTGGAGCTTGCTTCGGATATCTCCCTCTCTCTCTGTCCCTCTCCTGCTCACACTGTCTCTATCTCTCTCTCAGAAATAAATAAAACATTAAAAATGTTTAAAAAGAAAAGAAAAGGGGCAGTTATCGGTCACCACCCGACGGCAGGAGACTTGGCAAGCCTGCCTTAACCTCACAAGGAGTATCCTCAACTCGTGAGTTCAGAATGGCTCCCAAAAGGTAATAAATAGCATTTTTCTGACGAGCAGCTAGCCCCTCAAAGGCCTGGAAACCTTCCTGCCGGGAGCCGCACCGGCCTCTCTGGATGGCAATCACAGCAAGGAAATGGCAATGTTTGTAGCTCCTGCCGTGAGAAATGAAAACTGGTATCTCCTTCTGCTACTAGTGGCTCATATTGGATATAAGCCTACTGGTATTGACCAGGCCTCACAATATTCCATATCAGACCCATATTTTGAATACAGATACCTCATAAGGAAAAGCATATTCCTGCCTTTACAAAAGAGATTTTAGATGAAAGCTCTGTGGGCGATTGTCGAAAGGCTCTTCCTATGGGCCTTGCAGATCCAAGGCTTAGGGGGTTAAGAACACAAGAATTACAACTGAGCCTGGCCCTGAAACCAAGGGCCTATTTTGGGGTTAAGAGCAAAACATAGTTACCACATAGATCTTTGCTAATTGGTGAAACATAACAGTCCCTTCCTCAAGGCCTACTTTCCACAAACACCCTCTCTTACACTGGCAGCTGGGATGAGGATAGATAAGAGTAGCTAAAACGTAACCCAGGGGCAAAAGACTGACCCATTCAGGGCCCCCATGTTAGTCTCCACAAACAAACCAATTCAGAAACATTCATCCTCTTGAGAGCCGGACAAAATACTCCTAGCTTATCTATATACAATTTGACCTATATGTTATCCTATTTTTCACTAAGAACATTCTGTTATTTCCTTGGTCGGAATAATTCTACTATTGTTATCACAAAAGACCTCCCATTGTAAGAAATTCCTTTCTATGACTTCATCTTGTTGCTGAACCTTTAAATAAAGACATAAAAACCGACAGGACAGAGATGCCTGCCTGGTGATCAGAAAGAATCTCCGGGGCTCGCTCGCTCTCTCTCTCTCTCTCTCTCTCTCTCTCGCCCTCTCGCCAACACCGTCCATCCTTCAGGGACCCCTGGACCTGCCGGAGCCGGCTTGGCCTCCGGCACCTTCCTTAGAGATCTACGCTGTCCCTAACCTCCTCCCAACCTGAAGATATATAATCAGTTACCCGTCACACCCCCAGTGCAGCTCTTTCTGCCCACGGGTCCAATCCCCGTGCTTTAATAAAATCACCTTTTTGCACCAAAGACATCTTCAAGAACTCTTTCTTGCCCATCAGCTCCAACCTCCCATCATCACCCAAAAACTTCATCATGAGGTATGCCTATATAGAATTTGGGCTTCTTTAGGTGATTTTGGACAGAGTCCAAGGAAAATGAGGCTTTCCTCTGGATTGGATGCTGTGAGGAAGTGGAGGTGATTCTATGATTGTGTATCCTAGTACATTTTCCCCATAGGGACAGAAGGCTGGAGAGATACTACAGCTGTAATTGTGGTACTACTACTACGTAGTAATCGTGGTCCTGGCATAAAAACAGGCATATAGACCCATGGAAGAGAAGACAGAGCCCAGAAGTAGACATATACGTGCTCAAATGATCTCCTACAAGGGTGCTAGTGGGAAAATGGAGGAAAATAGCCTCTTTATATGGTGTGGGGAAAACTGTACATGCACACGCAAAAGAATGAAGTTTGATCCCTACCTTGCACAATATACAAAAAATATATTGTATAGTTATACACAATTAACTCAAAATTGATTAAAGACCTAAGCCTAAGACTATAAAATTTCCTAGAAGAAACATAGAAGTAAAGTTTCATGGCATTGGGATTGGCAATGACTTCTAGATAGGACTTCAAGTGCAAAAATAGGCAAAAAATAGGATTATGTCAAATTTTAAAATTTCCGGGGCGCCTGAATGGCTCAGTCGGTTAAGCATCTGACTTCAACTCAGGTCATGATCTCGTGGTTGGTGAGGTCAAGCCCTACGTCGGGTTCTGTGCTGACAGCTTGGAGCCTGGAGCCTGCTTTTGTTCTGTGTCTCCCCCTTTCTGTCTGCCCCTCCCCCACTTGCACTCTGTCTCTCAAAAAAAAAATTAAATAAACATTTAAAAAAATTTTAATTTTTAAATTTCTGCACATCAAAGGGTATAATCAAAAGAGTTAAAAAGCAACCTATGTAAGGGGAGAAAATAATTGTAAATCATGTATCTGATAAGAGGTGAAGATCCAGAAAATATAAAGAACTCCACATGAGTGAGGTCAGCATCATGGCTGACTATGGCATTCCTCCTCTGTGCCCCTGCACGCCCAACAACAACTTGACATCCATCCACAGAAAAAAGGACCTTGGTCGGAGCTGCGAGATCCCGTACCATATGCCGAGGTACCCAGGAGGAGTCTTTCTTGTCCACCTGTGTGTCAGGTAATAGGCACACAGACCTTGGTCCTGGCTATGGACCCTACAGTGGCCTGTGAACCATCTCTCCTCTTGGCTCTGTTCAGGAAGCCTGCGGAAAACACTCCTAGATACTCAACAGGGACAGGAGAGCCTTTGCGGAGATCCAGGTTTCCAGCAGAGAAGTTCTAACAGACAGTTGGAGCAAAAATGTATGTTTGGATGCATCGGAAAGGGTAAGATTGACTTTCTTCACATCATTCCTCCCCCAGAGTAGCTCTGCTCAGGGCCAAGAGAGGTCCGGGACTGAGATTTTTCCTGAGCGGGGAGGGGGAGGATAGTGAGAGCATGCGAGTGAGCACTGGCTTCCCAGCTGTCCAGGATGCTATGGAAGAGGCTCTTTGCTCTCTTGCACCATGCAGAGCGCTGACACGGGAGCTGCAGATCGGGAGTGGAGGAGGAGACTGAGAGAGCAGCACCGAGGACTCTCAGAGGGCACTAAAGGGACAAGGATGCTACTAAGTGATTCAACAGACTCCATCAAGAAGCCTGCCCAGGAGCTGCTGGAGAGGCCTCGCCCGGGATCCCCCTACTTGGCCCAGTGCTCTGTGCACCTCTCACACACACTCGCCTCCACACCGCGGCCAGCTTTCCGTGGGTGCTCCCCACAGCAGTGCCAAGTGTTCTGGCAAATGTCTGGTGAGCACGTGCAGAAAGCTGGCCTGAATCTCCTAGATGGGGAGAGACCACAAACTTGAACTTTAGCGCCACCTTTAGGAAAAGGAAAGGAGGGAAGCCCTCCGCATTTGGCCTGGTGTATTGAATAAAGAGAAGGCAGGCAAGCTTAAGAAAGCTTTTACAAGAGGGAACAAGAAGCAGCATGGAGTAGGTGTATCCATAGAAGGCCTGAAGAAGACTCCATCTCCAGTGGGGCTGGGGGCGCCTGGGTGGCTCAGTTGGTTAAGTGTCCAACCTTGCTCAGGTCATGATCTCATGGTTCATGCGTTCAAGCCCCACCGTCAGGCTCTGAGCTGTCAGCACAGAGCCTGGAGCCTGCTTCAGATTCTGCATCTCCCTCTCTCTGCCCCTTCCTACTCGTGCTGTCTCTCTCTGTCTCAAAAATAAATAAACACTAAAAAAATAATAATAAATTTAAAAAAGATCTCCGGTGGGGCTGATGGAAGGCAGTTAGTAAAGACTGGGAGTAACTATTACTTCAAATGCAAACACAATGCAAAATTTCAGGGAGCATGAAAAATCAAGGAAACATGGCACCAGTAAAAGGTCAAAATAATTTCCAATAACCAGTCCCAAAGACATGGGGACCTGCAATTTATCTGATAAAGAATTCAAATCAGCTGTTTAAGGAAACTCAGGGAGCTGCAAGAAAACACATAAGGACAATTCAACGAAATCAAGAAAATGATACAAAATGAGAAGTTTAACAAAGAGATAGAAATCATTAAAAGGAACCAATCAGAAATTCTGGAGCTGAGGACCACATTTTAATGAAATTTAAAAATGCAGAGGGGGTATCAGTATCAGAATGGATCAAGCACAAAAGAGAATCTGTGAGTTAGGAGACAGGAAATTTGAAATTATCCAGTCAGAGGAGAACAAAGGAAAAAGAATGATAAAGAGTGAAGGAAGCCTATGTGATCTCTGGGGTACTGGCAAAAGAAATAATTTGCAAGTTATTGGAATTCCAGGGGAAGAGAGGGAGAAGGAAGCACAGAGCTTATTTAAGGAAATTAATGGCTATAAACTTCCCAAATCTGGGGAGATTTTGGATATCCAAATAGATAGAGTTCATAGGTCACCAAACAAACCTCTCCAGACACAGTGTCAAAAATCGAAGACAGAAAAATCTTTAAAACAGGAGAAGAGAAGCTTGTAACTTATAAGGGAATCCCCCTCCCCCATAAGGCTATCAGCAGATTTCTCAGCAGAAACCTTACAAGCCAAGAGAGAATGGGGATGATATACCCAAAGTATTGAAAGAAAAAAAAAACTGTCAATGAGAATACTCTATCAGGCAAAGTTGTCCTTCACAGATGAAGGACAGGTAAAGACTTTCCCAGAAAAACAAAAGCTGAAAGCATCCATTAGACCTGCCTTTCCAGAAATCCTGAAAGAAACTCTTCAAGCTGAATCAAAAAGATGGGAATTAGTAACATGAAAATATACATACATTGTTAAAGGTACACATATAGTCACATTCAGAATGATATAGTAATATGGTGATGTGGTACCCACCCAACTCTAGTATAAAGCTTAAAGGACAAGAGTATTAAAAGTAACTATAGGGATGCCTGGGTGGCTCAATCGGTTGGGCGTCAGACTTTGGCTCAGGTCATGATCTCACAGTTTGTGGGTTTGAGCCCCATGTCGGGCTCTGTGCTGACAGCTGACTCAGAGCCTGGAGCCTGCTTTGGATTCTGTGTCTCCCTCTCTCTCTGACCCTCCCCTGCTCAGGTTGCCTCTCTCTCTCTCTCAGAAATAAATAAAACATTAAAAACACACACACACACACAGTCACAGTAGGAAAACCAGAAATTCACAAACAGGTGGAAATTAAATTTCTGGCAAAGAAAAGCATGCCGCTAACAACCAATGGTCAAAGAAGAATTCAGAAGTGAAATCAAGAAATACCTAGAAACAATTGAAAGTGGAAGTACAACCTATTGAAACCTATGGAATGCTGCAAAAGCAGTTTGAAGAGGGATGTGTATAGTGGTAAATGCCTACATTCAGAAGCAAAAAAGATTTGAAATAAGTAACCTAATTTTATACCTCAAGGAACTAGGAAAAAAGCAAACTAGGCCCAAAGTTAGCAGAAGGAAGGAAATGACAATGATCAATGCAGAAATAAATGATATAGAGACCAGAAAAACAATCAAAAACAGCGATGAAAGGAAGATCTGGTTTTTTGGAAAGATAAACAGAACTGACAAAGCTTTAGCCAGAGCCAGTGAGCATTAAGGAGGGAAGATTTAAAAAATCAGAAAGAAACATCACAACTGACACCATAGAAATATAAAGGATCCTGAGAGGCTAGGGTGAGCAATCATCTGCTAACTAACTGGATAACCTAAAAGAAAGGCATACAGTCTAGGAAACATGAAACTACCAAGACTGAATCATGAAGAAATAGAGAATCTGAGCAGATCAATAATGAGTAAGCACATTAAATCAGCAATCAAAACTTTAAAAAAAAAAAAAATCCCAGGGCCAGATGTGAATTCCACCAAAGATTTAAGAAAAAATTAATGCCAATCCTGCTCAAAGTCTTCCAAAAAATTCAAGAGCAGGAAACACTTTCCAAACCCATTTTACAGGACCAGCATTACTGTGATCACAAAGCCAGATAAGGACACTATGAGGAAAGAAAACTACAGGCCAATATCCCTGATGAATACAGATGCAAAAATTCTCAGGGGCGCCTGGGTGGCTCAGTCGGTTGAGTGTCCGATTTCAGCTCAGGTCATGATCTCACAGCTTGTGGGTTCGAGTCCGTGTTGGGCTCTGTGCTGACAACTCAGAGCCTGGAGCCTGCTGTGGATTCTGTCTCCCTCTCTCTGCCCCTCCCCCATTCATGCCCTGTCTCTCTCTCAAAAATAAATAAACATTAAAAAATAAAATAAGGGGGCGCCTGGGTGGCTTAGTCGGTTAAGCGTCCGACTTTCGCTTAGGTCATGATCCCGCGGTTCGTGGGTTCGAGCCCCGCGTCGGGCTCTGTGCTGACTGCCAGCTCAGAGCCTGGAGCCTGTTTCAGTCTGTGACTCCCTCTCTCTCTGACCCTCCCCTGCTCACGCTGTCTCTCTCTCTCTCTCCTAGAAATAAATAAAAATATAAAAAAAAAATAATAATAAAATAAAATAAAATAAAATAAAATAAAATTCTCAACAAAATATTAATAAGCAGAATTCAACAGCAAATCAAACGATCATGCACCATGAACAAGTGGGATTTACCCCTGGGATGCAAGGATGGTTTAACATCCACAAATCAATAAATGTGGTATACCACATGAGCAGAGTGAAGGATAAAAAGCACATGGTCACCTCAATAGATGCATAAAAAGCATTTGACGATATACAACATCTTTCCATGATTAAAAAAAAAAGCAAACCCTCAACAATTGGGTATGAAGGGACATGCCTCAACATAATAAACAATTTTCTGGGTAAAGAATCTGGCTTCTATGCTGAGAATGAGGACAGAAGTCTCAGAAGAATAGCCAGTTGGAGGAAAATTTGCCTGAAGACAGTAGAGAACATATGTGGAAGCTGACCTGTGGGATCAGGCAGCCCAGGGCCTGGTTAGTGTTTGCATCATAAATGTAAAACTCTTGGAGCACCTGGGTGGCTCAGTTCCTTGAGCGTCTGATCTTGATTTCAGCTCAGGTCATGATCCTAGGGTGTAGGATTGATCCCCGTGTCCGACTCTGCACTTAGCTTGGAGTGTAGAACCTGCTTGGGATTGTCTCTCTCCATCTGCCCCTCTCCCCCGTTCATATGCTCATGGGTGCGCTCTCTCTCTCTCAAATAAATAAATATAAAACTCTTCTGTGCAGTAAAGGGTTAACTCAGTAGGCCTTGGTTGCTGTAGCTGAAGACTGAGGGTAATCTTGGTGACCCCTGATGTAGAATCTATTGTCTAGAATCATGAGAAACTGAAATACTAAATGACTATAAGTAACAGATTGGTTACATAGTTCTTGTATCCAGCCAATGAAATACTAGCCAACTGTTCTAAGATATCTTTTAAAGATAAAAAAGTGGTCAATGCTAGCTATATTATAGTGATTTTTTTTTGAAGCTGGTTTCCAAGTAGAAAACACATCTTAGCCATATATATGTATATACATAGATACGGATATAGATATAGATATGAAAAATATTGAAAGATATATGTCATACGTAACAGTGGTTATTTCTGGGAGCTGGCTTAAGAGCCTTCATACACTTCTTTCAGTGTAGTTTTTTTTTCATCCCCTATCATTAAAATTGTTCACTGTAAACAACTCTAGATATTTACATTCTGGAAGAAAGGGAAAACACTATTTACATTCTGGAAAAGGGGGAAAACACTATTAACTGTTCATCTCCTGGACATTTTATGAAGATATCTTAATCATTCCCTCATCCTTATGAGTTTTCTGTTGGAAGTGAGCTTTCATTCTTCAACTCCCTAAAGTGACTATAAGCTCCTTCAAGGATGCTTCAAGGATGTCAGTAGGAGACACCTCTGAATTGTTACTAACTACCCACAAAGCCTAGTCCAATAAGTATCTGGAACTGGATAAATAAAAATCCTTGGGTCCCTGAGGCTGAAGATCTTTACCAGTTTCTGCATTTATACTGGTCACCATTAGATGACACTATTTACCCTTTGGCAAGATACCTGTTCTGTCGCTCCCTCGCAATAGGGTTAAAGGAATATGGCAGCTTGTGAAAGAAGTGGGTGGGATAGGAGGCTTAGGAACGGAAATGCTGTCTTCTGGGAGAGAGATGTATTGTTTTCTGTCAAGGAGGAAGGAGGTTCTCTGTTCTAAGATTGGTATCCCCACCCCTACCCCGCAGACACAAAGGCAATTTATCTGTTCATTTTATCACCAGAAAACCTGCAACCTTGATACATATGGATTAAGCAAAAATTCTGACAACTGTGAAGCAATCAATCGTCACGTAGGGGGCGGCTGGCCTGTTAAGAAGACAGCCATTGTATGTACCATGGCCCATTTGCATTGCCCTAGCCTTCGCCTTCTTTGGTTGTTTCTCAGAAATTTGTGGCTACGATCACATGTATAAGTTATCGCTTTCATCTTTAAACATGTTTTCTGTAAGTGCCTATCTGTGCTGAGCCATGAGCAGGGAAATTTCCCCTCTTCTGCCCCATCATCTCCCCATCAGGGTCCAAAGAGAAACTTCCTCTTTCTATTCCTAGTACATTTCCCGGGCCCTGCTACGCCCAGTGCGTTATCAGTAAATGTTGGTTAGTTATATGTTCTTAATGGACTTAAAATCAAAACAGCTCTGAAGATGCACATGAAATGTACTTTGAATCTTTTTTTTTGGACATTTATTTATTTCCGAGAGACAGAGCACAAGCAGGGGAGGAGCAGAGAGAGGGAGACACAGAATCCAAAGCAGGTTCCAGGCTCGGAGCTGTCAGCACAGAGACTGCCGCAAGTCTTGAACCCAAGAACCACGAGATCATGACCTGAGCCGAAGCTGGACACTTAACCAACTGAGCCACCCAGGTTGAGGCCAAGTAAAAAGGAACAAAAATACAGATGAGTGATAATAACATAATTGTATCATTTGCTAAGCCTGTGTTTTGTGAGTGGTAAGTGGATACCTAGAAAGTGATGAGCTGGAACTTGGCATTGCTTTCGAGGGGCACAGTCTGAAGCCAGAGAAAACCTTGGTGTGACCCACCCTGAGCATCACTGGTCCCTGCTACCCACCAACATGGGACTATGTGCCTTTAGAAAGTTTTATGATTTCCCCAAGTCTCCGTCTATTCATCTGCAAAATAGGAGTAGTTATAGCCACGTTGCAGAGTTCTGATAAGAACTAACTTGTATGTACTTGTCACTAGTTAGTGGCAGGGAGATCCGCCGGGCTAAAGCCATGCACCCGGAGGAAACAGCTCGGAGGGGCTGCGGGGAGGGCTGCTGAGCTGCGGGGAGAGGAAAGGCTGGTGCAGCTGAAGCTGTCGGGCAGACACGTACCGCTGAGCGTGCTCAGTCCAGGAACTCAGCAGTCATGAGGATTAGGGGAAACTGGATCCTAACCACCCACCATGCTGCAACCACATCCCCAAACTCACTCGCTCAGATTCTGTGTCTTTGTAAAGATGCATCCTCTTTACAAAGGGAGTAAACGCTGTCAAGATTCTGAGGAAGAAGCATCAGCATTTCAGACCCTGGGAACCGAGATGACTGAATGGAACTGGAGTTGGGGCACCTGGGTGGCTCAGTCAGTTAAGCGTCCAACTTTAGCTCAGGTCATGATCTCACAGTTCGTGGGTTTGAGCCCCACGTTGGGCTCTGTGCTGACAGCTAGCTCAGAACCTGGAGCCTGTTTCAAGTTCTGTATGCCCCTCTCTCTCTGACCCTCCTCTGCTCACGCTGTTTCTGTCTCTCTCTCTCTCTCTCAGAAATAAATAAAAAACAGGGACGCCTTGGTGACTCAGTTGGTTGGGCATCTGACTTCAGCTCAGGTTGTGATCTCGCGGTTCATGGGTTTGAGTCCCGCATTGGGTTCTGCGTTGACAGCTCAGAGCCTGGAGCCTGTTTTAGATTCTGTGTCTCCCTCTCTCTCTGACCCTCCCCTGCTCTCTCTCTCTCTCAGAAATAAATAAAACATTAAGAATTTTTTAAAAATAAATAAAAAACATTTTTTTAAAAAAGTACTTAAAGAAACCCTCCTTGATTTTATCCCCAATTCTTCGTTCTCACTCGGCAATGGAGATATAGCACGGAATTCGATGAAGACCTTAGAGTCAAGTTTGCCCTGTGTAGACAAGGGTACAGATACCCAAACCATGTGTGAAACTGACAGTACAAACACAATACTTGGGGCTCAGACATAAAAAAAAAAAGTCATTCATTTTAGCTGGAAGAAACTGGAAGAAGCTCCCTGAGAAGGTGGCATTTGAGTTGGGTCTTTCACACAGGTGAGGAAGAGGAGAGGAAAGGGCTGGCAAGTGTGGTTGGGGGGGAGAGAGCCGTGAGAAGGACACGCTGAGATCTGAGGGCTAAGACCCCAGTCCATCTCATTCAACGTGCCCAACGTGGCGTCAGCCTTTAGTTATAAAGGAACGATTTGTTGTCAGGCTTCACAAGCTGTCCCGGGGCTTGTGTTCAGTCACAAGGGCCACATCCGGCCCTGACTGTGGCTTCGCAGAGCTGCAGCCTCTGTGGAGGGAAAGGGCTCCTATGTGATGAGGGAGCGTGGGGCAAGCTGAGGGTAAAGTACAAACTAACACCCCCATCCCCGCTCCGGGTGGGATCTGTGTGATATTCCCCAGAAACTCCTGGCTCCCCAAGAACAAAGGAAAGGAATTTAAGTGCTTGCCATGGTCATGTGGGAAACTAAGGCAAATGAAAAATTAAATTCCCTTCCTGCCTACAGCCCATTGACAAGTCCTTGAAACTAGCAGAATGACCTCCTTCTAGGAGCTCAGCTGCCTCATGAGGACACTTTGCTGGGGGCAAAAGGGAATCTTGGCTTCACAGTATCCTGACCGCCCCCCCCCCCATTCCTGTGCATCTGCTTTAGCATAAAAATTCCTTTGGAAACTTCCTTTATCTCAACCCTCCCGAGATACATGCTGGCAGTCATACTCCAAGCTTATGGCCCCTGATATGTATCTGAAAGATCTCACAACAGAGGTTTTACTAAACGGTATAAATAGCATTTTCCGACCAGCAGCGAGCCCCTCACGGTCCTGGAAACCTTGCTTCCCAGATTCCTCTGAGACTTACGTAGTCCCCAAACACCTGTCCCACAACCTGAAGGTATATAATCAGTTACAGCTCTTCCTTCTCCTGGGTCCTGTCCCTGTGCTTTCATAAAATCACGTTTTTGCACCAAAGTCGTCTTCAAGAACTCTTTCTTGGCCATGAGCTCTGGGCCACCCCCACCATCATACCCCCAAAACCTCATCACTACATGTCCCTCACTCACAGGCCTCATGTATCCAAGCCCCCTTTCACGGAGGGTCTCAGGGTCCCTTAGCAGCCCACCAGTGCTAAGGGGATACCCCCCTCCCCCGCCCCATCTCCATCTATACCCTTAGGCCGTCAAACCAGTAAGGTTGCCCGGAATCCAAAACAATATCCCATTCACGTTTACAGAAATAAGCATCTATATTAACTACAGTGTTATTAACAAGGGATGAGGGAGCCGAAGGCAAGTGAACAAGGCCCCACCACGGCCACCGCCGCTGCCGCCGCCGCAGCCACCACCACCTAGGTGGGGTATGTGTGCGGTTCCTCAGGCACTCCCAGCTCCCCAGGAACAAGGAAAAGGAAAGAAAACAGAAGGTTAACACGCAGGACATACCGGAGATCCCAGTCATGCAGGACATGAGTTTTCGTCAGTTTACAGATGTCTTAGTAAATCACAAAAGGCAACCTTTTCAAGAGCCTAATCTCCAGAAACCCATAGACTCAGTTTCCTGGAGCCCCAACATCCCCTCCCCTCAGCAGCGCTGTGGGGAACAAAGGCAAGAAGGAAATGGCCGGTAAAATCAAATTTCTTTTTTTTCAATGTTTTATTTATTTCTGAGAGAAAGAGAGAGAGTGTGAGCAGGGGAGGGACAGAGAGAGAGGGAGACACAGAATCTGAAACAGGCTCCAGGCTCTGAGCTGTCAGCACAGAGCCCGACACGGGGCTCGAACCCACAAACTGTGAGATCATGACCTGAGCCAAAGTCAGATGCTCAACCGACTGAGCCACCCAAGCACCTCAAAATCAAATTTCTTTAAGACTTGCAGCCCATTGACAAATCCTTGAGGCAAATACAGAGTTTACCATTTCTCAGTATCCCCCCCCCCCCCCCCCCCCCCCCCCAGGCTTCCTGTTTAGGCCTTGCTTGAGAGAAAACAACCTCAGCTTGACAGTAGCAAGGCCCAGCATCCAGCGAGTCCTCTTTAGCACATGAAAGTCCTCCAGGAGTCCTCCCTTTGACCTTGACCTCCCCCAACCCCACAGCACAGAATAATCAGTCACTCTTCACAGCCCAGTGCAGCCCTTCCTGCCCGTGGGTCCTGTCCCTGTGCTTTAATAAAATTACCTTTTTGCACCAAACAATCTCGCAGGTGGGTTTGCAGGCAGTCAGCTTAATGAGGCTGGACAGTATCACTGGTCCCCTGGGGAAGCTGCTCGTCCTCCAGGCCACCCGGAACCCCGTGTCACCCCACCACTAACAAGTCCGTCTGTCTCCCTGCCTCCACCTCCTGGTCTCTAAATCAACAAGTTGGATTAAATCTCTAGGTCCTTTAGAGCAGGAAACTCTAGGACTGCCGTCTTTACCGTCTGTGGATATGGGGTCCACAGTCACTCCACTACCTTCTCAGGTGCCTTTCTGAGCTGCTGCGCCCCGGAAAGCTGAAAGGGACCGCGATTCCCTTGCGGCCAGGTGTGGGGCCCAGCTGAGGTCTGGCCACTCAGAAGCCTTTGGACAACACATGGAAGGTGACAGTGAAACAGAGGCTGTGCTTCTGTGGCTTCTGTTGCTTCTGGAAAGAGGGGAGAGTGTGGGGGTGTCCTGTTGCAGCCACGGCAGAGGTGCCAGGGTCCGCGATCTCAGGGCCCTGAGCATCTCGTTCCTGGACGACAGCAGACGAGGTTCCATCCCGGCGCCCCAGAACAGTAGCTTCTTTCTTATCGCGGCTGTTTCTCTGATCATCGCAGTGTCTTCTGGTCTTCGCCTGGGGATGTTATGGTCATGGAAGCAGCACTGACTCCCACGGTGGCCCGGATACTGGGAGGCTTTGCTGCAAACCTAAACTGGAATCAGTTTCTTCATCTCTCCAGCTATTCCGTAGGCTGCGATATAGTGTATGCTAAATTCCTTCCTGCTTAACCCAGCTAGAGTAGATTCTGTTCTCCAAAACTGTATTCTGATCAATATGACAATATACTTTGCTTTTTTAAAGGTCTGGAAGTGGGGCGCCTGGGTGGCTCCGTCAGTTAAGAGTCTGACTTCGGCTCAGGTCATGATCTCACGGGTTTGAGTTCAGAGCGTCAGTATCTGTGCTAACAGCTCAGAGCCTGGAGCCTGCTTCCCGATTCTGTGTGTCTCTCTCAAAAATAAATAAATCAAAATTTTTTTAAAAAAAAAATGCAGGCGCTTGGACCTCACCCTGGACCCGCTGACTCTTAACCAGCATGTGAGGAAAAGCCCCAGGTGATATCCGTGTTCATTAATATTTGAGACAAGCCATGATTTTTCTGCTTCTCTTGGTAACCGATAGTCTTGTGACGACTGTAGGTCACCAGTGTCCGTGTGAATTTATAAACTATAGCGCCCAGACCTCAATTTGAATGCAAAGGTGAGTCTTTGTCCCACTTACCCAGCTGAGGTCCTGACTTAGGGAAGGAGCTAGACCCGGCTCCCTCCCCCTTTCCTCTGCCTCTTCCCTCTCCCCCCTCCACACTGCCACCTCTCTCAGCCTCAGTTTCCCCTGTTGCATACTCAAGCCAAAGTTGTTGAGAAGAGGGAAGGGAGGGAAGATGGGTAAAGAAACAGGAAGCTCTTCGTTCCCCGGGCAGGCTTCTGCTCTCTGAACTTGGCAGGTCACTAAAGCCCATTCTTTTTCCCACGGGCGACGCTTCTGGGAACTTTTTGGAGATGTTTATTTTCCAGGACTGCTCTCCTCTGGTCCTGAACTCACCGCACACACGGCTTGCCGCCCCGTGCCTCTTCCTGTACCGCTTCCCTCCGCCCCTGGAATCCAGATTCACCTTCAGCTTTTCGGTGCCTTTGCCAAGCCTTCCTGGTGGCCTGACTCCAGGAGCCAAGAGGCCCCACGCCAGCCTGAAACCAAACCCCAGCTGTTCTGCCCGGGGCACAGCAAGGGTGAGTACCAAGACTTCAGATAGACCGCAAGGAAAAGGTGTGTTCCGGGAGCAGCCAAATAGGAAGATGGGGGGCAAGCCTCAAAGCTGCCCCCCCCCCCCCAGAGTCAGGGAAGGCAAAGGAACAGCGAGGTTGGGGCGGTTAGGAGTCCTTAGCTGGCATTTGTCCCATTAACCCTTTGATGGCCGGTTGTCTTTCAGGAAATACACAACCGGTTTTGCTCCAGGGTGTTTTGTAGCAGGGCTGATCCCCAGACAGGCTCTTCAATCCTACAGCCACAGCCCACCTTCACCTTCTCGGGTGTGCACCAGACACTCATGCACTGTGTCTCCCAACCGCAGGCAACACACTTCAGACCTCCCTGGGGGACTCCCTGGGCACCTTCCTGGTTAAGCTTGAGGGAGATGTAGGGACTTCCCACACCTCGCTATGAGGAAGAATTGGGATGGGGTCTCACATCCCGGCAAAGGGGTCTCTGCCCAGACCCTCTCTCTTCTCCATGCTCTGACCTCTTTTTATCTCCCCCGTGTGACTTCAGAGTCCAAAAGTCAGGGAACAGATCTTCAACCGTTTCCTCTGTAAATTTTGCATGTGATGATCTGGCTTCAGAATGTCACGTCTATTGTGTCGTGAAAGATCACTTTTGCCACCCTGTCACGAGGGCGATTGCATAATTGTAAAAAATAAAAATCAAATCCTGCCTTCCTGCCTTGTTCTCCCCGGACACATCCACCTGAAGAGCCATAGTCTGTTGTGGGTCCCACATTTTAAAACAAATATACAGCAGCTGGAGGTGTGCTCAGAAAAGCCAGGATGGAGAAGGGGCTCCTACCTAGGGACAGGTGAAAACACCGAAAAAACAAACAAACAAGAAAAAGAGTCTCTCTCTCTCTCTTTTTTTTTTTTGCCCCACCCCGAAAAGTCTCTCTTTAGTAAAACCTAAACATGACCTAACCAGTGTCTTTGAAATATTTGAAAAGCTGAGGTGCCTGGGTGGCTCAGTCAGTTAAGTGTCCCGCCTCTGGCTCAGGTCATGATCTCACGGTTTGTGGGTTCGAGCCCTGCGTTGGGCTCTGTGCTGATTCTGTGTCTCCCTGTCTCTCTGACCCTCCCCTGCAGTGTCTCTCTCTCTCTCTCTCTCTCTCTCTCTCACACACACACACACACACACACAAACAGAAATAAATAAAACATTAAAAAGAAAATTTTTTAAAAAAGGTCATTTATAAAAAGAAAAGAAAAGAAAAGCTTACAAGAGGGTCAGAAATCAGTTCTGGGTACCCCTAGGAGGTACAGTGACTGAAAGGTATAACAAAACCGGTTTGGTCCTTATCTATAAGGAAGACCTTTCTAATTGCCAGAGCTTGCCCTATGGGTAAAGTAGGCTGTCCTTTGGAAGGAAACAAGGGTCACATCTTCACGAAAACAACTGGCTGCAAGGATTGGGCCAAGCTTGGCTGCATGCACGGCCCAATGGGCAGAAATTTAGAAAAGAAATGTTTTGGTTTCTTGGTTGAACTAAACAGCCTTTAAATTCCATTCAGATTTTGGAAGATCTCCACTATGTCTCAAAAAGATGTCCACATTTAGTTCCTGGCTCCATGTAGGGTCATATGTGGCTTATTCTCTAGGCATTTTGAAATTTGCTTTCCTACATTTGCATTCAGGGTGCATTTTGTATTTTATTAATTTTAAGACTTTTTTTTTAAACTACAGTTTAGGGGTGCCTGGCTGGCTCAGTCAACGGGGCATGTGACTCTCGATCTCGGAATTGTGAGTTTGAGGCCCGCATTGGGTGTACGATTACTTAAAGATAAAAACCCTTTTTAGTAAAATAAAATAAACTCTTAAAAAATAAATTAAAAACGAAAAAGTTTTTTCAAACTACATTCTAACATCTGTGAAATCATGATGCGTCTTATCATTGCCGTCTCATCAGTTTTCATTCCTTCCATAATCAGGAACATTAAACGCAGCATCAAAATTTACAGAATGAGTATGAGCAGCTTCGAAGAAATTTCCAGAGACAACAGTGAACCCATCGTAGGTTGCAGGGAGACGTGAAGTGGGTGGTTAATCAAACATATTTGGCAACTTTCCTGAAGCAGAAGTCAGAAGTAAGCTCTTCCAAGTATTTGCTGACTGTTACTCTTATTCGAGCTTTTTTTTTTTTTTTTAGTTCATTTATTTATTTTGAGAAAGAGAGAGAGAGAGAGAGTGAACAGGGGAGGGGCAGAGAGAAAGAGAGACAGAGAATCCCAGGCAGGCTCTATGTTGTCAGCTCAAAGCACTGTGGGACACGGGAACTGGGAGATCATGACCTTAGCTGAAACCATCAGAAGCTTAACCAACTGAGCCACCCAGACGCCCCCCAGGCTTCTTTTTAAAGAAAGTTGCATTACTAATATTCTTCATAGAAAAGCTGTCGGAGTGGGGAAATATGGACCTTGATAAATCTGGGTCAAAAGGTGACATAGAAAAGTCACACTCTGTGTCTGTTCACCACACTGGAATTAAAATAAAAACTTCAAAAAAGAAAAGTCAGATTTTGAAAATGAAAACATTTTAGGAATACTTACCCAATTTGTTTCCCTTATATTTTCCTTTTTGTGCACATATAAGAGGGATTTATGATATGTAAAATTTCTAATTTCTCATTAAACTTAAAAGACAATGTGTAGGTTACTTGGCCACGATTGCCTTTCTTACTATTCTCCTTTACTGTGCATCCTGCAATCAAAGTCCTTTTAGAGTCACTGAATTACAGCCATCATAACAACTTACTGCTTCTTATGTATTATGTTACTTGCATAAGCTCTGTGAATACTTCTAGCAAATCTATAAGCAGGTACTATGACTGTTCTGCTTTATAGATGAGGAAACAGAACTTAGGAGACAAAATATCTTGCCCCAGGCTACACCGCTGGTAAGGGATACAAATTACATTTGAACCCAAGTCTGAACTCCCCAGCCAGTGTTCTGAACCTCTATATTCTGCCATCTCCAGGTCCACAGCTAATTAGCTTGACTATTACAACTTAACATGTTACATTAGGGGAGTATTAACTTAAAGAAAGGGGAGAACGGCTATTTCCCACATCACTGTAATGAGGCTGGCTGAGAAAGAAGAATATATTTTATTTTACCTATTCTTTTGTTTTAGATGTTAGCCGAACCAGGGATATACAATGATATGAAGCCTCTTGCGATGATGAGAATGTCAAGAATTGAAAACGATTATCTTTGCAGATGCAGTGACTGGGGAATGGACTAAACCAATACGGGCTAACTGTAGTATCTGTTGGAAATAAGAGCTCTTACTTGGCAGAAAGTCTGCGCTTCATAAGTAAGTACAGTCAGGGGTACATTTTCCTTAGTTAACTGTGGGCCAACAAGCAAGTAATTCGGAAGATGGAAGGGGGTGACTACTGGGAGCCGCACCGGCCTCGCTGGATGACACAGTCACAGCGAGGAAATGGCAGCGTTTGCACAACTCCTGCCATGAGAAGCCAAAACTGGTATCTCCTCCTGCCACTACTGGCTCACGTTGGAAATGAGCCTGTGGTTACTGACCAGGCCTCACAACATTCCAAATCAGACCATATTCCCCACACAGACACCTCATAAGAAAAAGCATATTCCTGCCTCTACAAAGGAGATTTTAGACAAAAGCACTGCAGATGTTTGTCAAAAGGCTCTTCCTACGGGCCTTGTAGATCCAAGACTGAGATAATAAAGGGGGGTAAGAACACAAGAGTTACACTTAAGTCTGGCCCAGAGACCAAGAGCCTAATTTAGAGTTAAGATACAGATAAGTGCAGAACGAACATAAGTTACTACATGTACCTTTGCTAACTGGTGATGTATAGCCGTCCCTTCCTCAAGGCCTACATTCCACAAATACCCTCCCTTACACTGGCAGCTGGGATGGGGATAGATAAGAGCAGCTAAAACATAAACCCAAATACAGAGGCTGACACATTTAGGGCCCCCATGGTATTTACACATTCAGCTTCAACTAGAAACATTTACACAAGCATTCATTAACCAGCTCAAATACATTCTTCCTCTTGTGAGCCAGACAGAATGACCCCTAGCCTGTCTATGTGCAACTTAATCTAGAATTTAAAACCTGGTTTTGTACACTTTCCAAAGCATCTTATCACAAAGAATTATCCCTTGTAAAAATTCCATTTTCTGATGCCATGTTATCATTTGACCTACAAATAAAGACACCAAAACCGACAGGAGAGAGATGCCTGCCAGGTGATTTCTCATCATTCTCGCCGACACCGTCCATCCTTCAGGGACCCCTGGACCGGCTGGAGCTGGACTCCGGCAGGTAATGTTCCAAAGAGGGGCGTTGACTCACGGAAACTGTGCTGCTAGGCTGCTACATGACACAAGATTAGAAAAGGTTCAGGTTCCAATTGGGAACATTCACCAGTGAGTGGATAAAGAGTCAAGAGATTCTCTGGGTCTAATTAAGAAATATAAGTATGATGATGTGCTCTCTTGACTAGGGTTGCAGAGACAAACTCTCTCATGAATAACTAGTGTCAAGTTCAAATTGCTACGATCTCTTTGAGGGATAACTTGACAATATTTATGAAAATACACAAGACTCGTCTCCTTCAATCCAGCAATTCTACTTCTAGGAGTTCATCCCACAGATAAAATCAAATACAGGCATAAAGGGGTGCGTGGGTGGCTCAGTCTGCTGAAGCGTCTGACCTTGGCTCAGGCCATGATCTCTAGGTTGGGGAGTTCAAGCTCCGCGTCGGCTATCTGCTATTAGTACGACCTCCACTTCGGATCCTCTGCCTCCCTCTCTCTCTGGCCCTCCCCTGACTGTGTTCTCCCTCTCTCTCAAAAATAAATATACATTAAGAAAAAAAATATTTTTTAAAAAAGGCAACCCCCCTTGGGGCGCCTGGGTGGCTTAGTCGGTTAAGCGTCCGACTTTCGCTTAGGTCATGATCTCGCGGTTCGTGGGTTCGAGCCCCGCGTCGGGCTCTGTGCTGACTGCCAGCTCAGAGCCTGGAGCCTGTTTCAGTCTGTGACTCCCTCTCTCTCTGACCCTCCCCTGCTCACGCTGTCTCTCTCTCTCTCTCCTAGAAATAAATAAAAAATATTAAAAAAAAAAAAGGCAACCCCCCCCAAATACACGCCTAAAGCTACAGTGGTAAGGGTATTCACTGTAGCATAACGTAAAACAGCAAACCTTTAGAAACAATCGAATACTCTGTCAGTAGGCACCGGCAGATGTCATCTCTCCAAGAAATGATTTGTGAGCCCCCACTCTGGGCTTAGTGTTGCTCCTGTGTGCTTCTAAGCATCTTAGCATACCCTGTCTTAAAACTTCCAGTAATGAGAGAATCTTCTTGTTTGTGTGTCTCTCCCCTCTCCCCCCCCACCCCGTAAGGTTGCTCTTACTTCCCTCATTTTGCAGATAAGGAAACTTGGGCTCAGAAGGCCTGTGCAGCCCCCCGTCGGGGTTGAGGCGAGAGCATATGCCAAGGCACAGAAGTGGGCAAGGTGCTGCCATGCTGGGGAAAGAGTAAGTCAGTGTGACTGCTCTACAGGGTGAATGGGCCTCAGAGGCCACAAGAGGGAGTTTGGACTTCAACCCAGAGGATATGCTTCAGTCTCTTAGGGGAAAAGTCCTAAGTGTAGACCCCAAAGAGTTGCCCTTTTCAAAGAGTTAAGTCCGGATAAGAAACTGAGACTCAGGCAGGACAGAGCAAGTGGGTAAAGCTGAGATCTGAAGGCAACAGCTTGCCAGGATCCTCCTTGCTCTCTGATAGCAGACGTGTGGTGTCCTTGTCTGGAATCCGGTATGGATCCCTGCACGTTTAGGGTCTGGGGCCGCCTGAGTCTGAGGCCTGGGACTGATCAGAGAACCAGAGAGAAGTAACTTTCTCCCCAGGCTTTTCTGGCATTTTGCTGCTCTCCTTGCTGCTCAGAAATGAGCTCTGCGTTCTCCTTGCACAGCCCGGGCTAGCTGGCCTTCTGTTTCCCTAAACGCATCTTAGAATCTCAGAGAGAAGCTGGATGAGACTTTTTTTGGGGGGACCCAAAGGGGCATGGCCAGTAAGTTGCCTGTGTGATATTTCCTTCTCTTTCATAGTGTAGGCCTTACTGGAGATCATAGGGGATGATTTACGAAAGCTTGGGGGGTTCAGGGATGCCTGGGTGGCTCAGTCAGTTAAGTGTGTGACTTCAGCTCAGGTCATGATCGCATGGTTCGTGGGTTCGAGCCCTGTATCGGGCTCTGTGTTAACAGCCAGCTCAGAGCCTGGAGCCTGTTTTGGATTCTGTGTCTCCCTCTCTCTCTGACCCTCCCCTGCTCACGCTGTCTCTCTCTCTCTCTCTCTCAGAAATAAAGAAAACAATAAAAAAAAAAGCTGGGGGTTTCAAACAGTGGTCTAGAGGGCATACCCGCCCATCCCTCCCACCCCGGTGACACACACACACACACACACACACACTCAGAGAGATTGGAGTCATGAATGACTTCCATTCTCCCCCTTAAATCTTGCCCCTCCCCAGCCTCAGGTCTCTTGTGCAAAAGGAAAACAGGTGACAAGACAAGAAAAAGGGCGTCAGGGCTGCTAACAGAGTGTGAGCCACGGGGCACTGCCATTCTAGCTCTCTTGTGAGAAGCTGTTTCACTTTTATTCCCCTCTCTTGAACAATGACCAACTGGTTTTTGTTTTGTTTGGCTTTTGGGGGGTTTTCCGACTTGAGATCCTTTGGTTACTAAGCTTCTTGCCACGAATACTGGTCACTTCCTATCTAATTCAGACATGGCAGGCACTTCAGTGGAACACAGTCAGGAGGAAGGAGCCTTGTCTGGGCAAGTGGGGTTTAGCCAGGGAGGTCCTGCTGGGAGTCGAGTTCTGGGAAGAGAAATGAGCCTGCTTGAGAGAGCTGGAAGTCGGAGCCACAAAGATTCTTGTAAACCAGAACCCAGTACTGGATTTAGGGGCCTGGACGTGACTTCTCAGAAATGAGCACATGTCCACTGAGGTCAGTTTAAGTGTTTCTTCATTTCTAATTTTAAATTGGCATCTCCTAGGGGCGCCCGGGTGGCTTAGTGGGTTAAGTGTCTGACTTTGGCTCAGGTCATGATCTTGCGGTTCGTGAATCTGAGCCCTGCATCGGGCTCTGTGCTCACAGCTCGGAGCCCCAGAGCCTCCTTCAGATTCTGTGTCTCCTCTTCTCTCTGCCCCTCTCCTACTCATGCTCTGTCTCTCTCTGTCTCTCAAAAAGAAACGTTAAAAAAAATATTCAAATTGGCATTTCCTCCAATAAGGCTTATGGATGCTTTCAGTAAAGAATGCTTCCAAATACCCATCCCAAATAGCCCATAGGCTGAAGGACTTTTTTTTTTTTTTTTTAGCATTTATCCAGTTTTTGAGAGACAGAGAATGAGTGGGGAGGGACAGAGAGAGAGAGAGAGGGAGACACAGAATCTGAAACAGGCTCTGAGCCATCAGCACAGACCCCGATGTGGGGCTCAAGCCCACAAACTGTGAAAACATGACCTGAGTCAAAGTCGGATGCTTAACTGACTGAGCCACCCAGGGGCCCCAGACTGAAGGACTTCTTAACAAGACTTTCACCTTCTGGTGCCCTTTGACTTCTCCATGTTCTACTCCTGGCACCTCGCCCCCCGAATTCACCTCCCCGCACAGAAACACACACGATTCTCCAACCACTCTGAATTAGTTGCAGCTCTACGAACACGCCTTTCGGGTCTCCGTGGCTTTCTTTCCACAGCCTACACACCCTACTCTCACTCTTTTTCACATCTCCCCTTGAATTTTTTTCCTCTTAAAGATTCAGATTTCTTCACTGGTTTTCCATTGTGTTTCAGAGAGCACTTATAATTTTAGTGACCTTGTGATAATACGGTGAGGCATAATACTAAGAAGAGTATGATGAGGCAAGTTGGTTAATCACTCAAAAAGAAAGGGAAAGGTCTAGTAGAAGTAAGAGATGGGAGGGTAGAGTTGCTACCAGTCCCGATCCTTCAACAGTGCCCTTTCAGTGTCGTAAGGTATGCACTCAAGGACCTTCTGGGAAGAAGTCACACCAGCCCTGCAGAGGACAAATGACTCCAGCAGACCGATGGAGGACTCATGAGATATTGCTGAGATGATCATATGGTCTCTTGCTTTCTTCCTTCAAGCAACAGTCAAATCACCACTCAGGGTGGCATTTGGATCTGATCAGGTTAGGGTTGGAGTGGCTCTTAGGGAAGTAAAAAAAAAAAAAAAAAAAAGTAAAAACTAGAATTTTGCATTCTTAAGGATTCGTCTTAAACTTCCTCCAAAGAAATTTCTGGATGCAAATAATACCACTTGTTTAAGTTATGGCTACAGTGAGCGTGGCCTGCTTGCTACGCCGCTACGGGAGCCCATCAGTGTGTCCAGCTACATAGGCAGGGGAAGCATCTGGGTGAATCTCCTAGAATTGTGACCCTTATAGCCTGGAATGGGGGCCACACATGTCCTTTTCCCTCTTAAACTAAATAGAATAGAGGCGTCTGCGTGGCTCAGTCCGTTAAGCATCTAACTCCGGCTCAGGTCATGATCTTATGCTTGGTGAGTTAGGCTCTGTGCTGACAACTCAGAGCCTGGAGCCTGCTTCTGATTCTGGGCCTGCCTCTCCCTGCCCCTCCCCTGCTCACATTCTGTCTCTCTCTCAAAAATAAACATTAAAACTAATTAGAACCTGGGACTTTGGGGCATAAACTCATCAGAAATGGGACTGAAAGCCTTTCTAAAATCAACATTAAATTCATTATGAATAATTACAACTTGAATCTGAA
Organism: Hyaena hyaena; assembly: GCF_003009895.1. NCBI lineage: Eukaryota > Metazoa > Chordata > Mammalia > Carnivora > Hyaenidae > Hyaena > Hyaena hyaena. The sequence goes on along the minus strand of NW_024080908.1, from coordinate 153,226 downwards.
CGGTTCAGAGGGCTCATTATCTCAGTGACCTTAAGTACCAAAGTAACAGTGCTTGTGCTGAAATAGGCACGGGGTGGGCATGCATGAAAAGCTAAGGGTGACTGAATTTACTTCCAAACATAAGCTCCAGAGTAGAGAGTAACGGGAGGGAGGTCGTGTGAGGGGAAGGAGAGGCTCAGAGCAACGGCCTTGTGATGACAAACTGCTCAGACATGCGCGACACTGAAATCATCGGCCACCACACTTTATGGTGCTTCTTGGAAAGCATCGCCAGACCGACGCAGGCCAGCAGAGACCAGCAGAGCCGGCTTGGCGACGTCTCTGCGGGTGGCAAGCAGGCGAGATGGGAGACTGAAGCCCGAGAGGGGGCAGTAGCGCCCCGGCCCTCAGCTCTCCGCTGGGGCGGTCCCCTGCGTCCCCGGGCTCACAGCAGCGTGCGAGGTGGGGCCCCCGCGCTCCGGGAAGGCCTGTGGCTCCTTTAATTCCAGGACCACCCGGCTCAGGAGGCCTTTGAGCAGCTGCATTTCTCGGAGCAGAAGGTCCACGTCGGGTCTGAGGGCGGCGGATTGTTCCCAGGGCGTCGGCGGGGCGCAGGCCGGGGGCCCGGCCGTGGGGGCGCTGCGCGCGGGGTACTGCAGCCGCGAGGTGACGTTCGGGACGGAGGTGACGGGAGGGGCCGATCGGGACACAGGGGGCTTTCTGAAGGAAAGCGGCTGGCCGCCCGGCGCCACGGCTGCGGCCTGGGGGGCTGGGGCGGTGGTGGGCGCCGAGTCCAGCGCCGGCCCTGCGGACGCGACACAGCAGTACGCGCGGCTGCGCTCGCTCTCCCGCGGCCGGAGCGTGTGCGCAGGGGGGGCACGCGGGCCGGAGGGGTGTAGGGAGGGAAGGCTGAGGGCATGGGGTGGAGAAGACGAAGGGAGGAAGGTAGTAGTGAGGAGGGTGGAGAGGCTTGAAGAGGAAGGAGGGAGGGGTGGGGAGGCGGGTATGCAGACTGGGTGGAGAGGAAGGAGAAAGGAGATGGAGTGGAGAGGACCGAACAGGGGAAGTAGCGAGGCACGGGCAGGCGGTGGAGAGGAGGGAGGGGAGGGGTGAGAAGGGCGGAGGGGACGGGGTGGGGAGGAAGAAGAGATGGGAGGGGGGGAGAGGAGGGGTGAAGAGGACTCAGAGGATAGGATGGAGAGAAGCGGGGTAGGAGTGAGGAAGGCGAGGGTGGGGATGAGGTGGAGAGGAGGGAGGCAGAGAGGGGAGGGGTGAGGAAGGCGGAGGGGATGGGGTGGGGAGGAGGAAGAGACGGGAGGGGTAAAGGGGACGGCGGGGACGCGGTGGGGAGCGCGGAAGGGAGGGGAGCAGCGAAGAGGGGGGCGAGGACCTCGAGCTGGGAGAGTGGGGTGGCGAGAGGGAGACTGAGCGCGCGGAGGCGGCCGGGGCCGGGGAAGGGGGAGGGGCGTGACCGGGAGGGGGGCGGTGTCCCCCGAGGGTGCGGTCACTCACCGCGCCCCGGGAGCTGTAGCCAGGGGCTGCGTTTCCGAACGCTCCGCGTGGCGGTAGCGGCCTCGCACCAGAACGACTCGAGCTCCTCGACCTCGGCCTCGGGGACCGTGTACTCGGCGCCCCAGTCGAAGCGGCGCACGGGGCGACTGTACTTGTAGAAGGCGAACTGCAGTGGCGTGTCGCGCTTTTGCGGGTGCAGGCGGGTGTCGCAGCGCACCGCCACCCCGCCGCGGGCCTCTGCCCGGCCAGTCACCCTCAGCACCGGCGCCGGGAACAGCTCTGCGGAGAGGGGATCCAGCGGCTGAGCGTGCACGGCGGGCCCGCGCAGGGGCCCCAGGGGACGAGGTCCCCATGTCCGCGGCCCCGCGGCCCCTCTGTCCTTCGGGCTTCCCGCAGGGAGGGGGCGGGAGGAGGCTGTATGCGCGCGGAGGGAGGGAGGAAAGCCCCCGAGGGACCGGGAAAGCTTGCAAGGGGACGGGACACGGCCAGACGCTTCCTGTCACATCCCGGTGACCCCCGATTCGGATCCCGCGGCCTAGAGGGGGTGGACGCGCCCCCCTCCCACCGCGACCCCTACGACTGCCGCGCCTTCTGGCTGGGGCAGTGGACAGAGGTACCCCCTACATGGAATCCCCACTCGGAGAAACCGGAGCGAGCCGGAGGGAAGTGACAGCCGCCCCACTCAGGCTGTGCCTAGGGGGCGCCTTCTCTACGGAGAAGAGGCGAAAGCGGGCCTGCCCGGGGTGGGGGGTGGGGGGTAGAAATCCGCTGCCGGGCAGCCACCGGACCTCCGCCCTCCCTGCCCCGCCCGGTTCCCGTCCCAGAACTCCCCCCGCCGGTTCGCCTCCCTCCTGGGCCCCAGGTCGCCCCACCTTGCACGGTCACGGCCACCTTGGCGGAGAACATGGGCGCGCTCTCCACCGGGATGCGCATGGTGCCGGAGCACTGGTAGCGGCCGCTGTCGCCGGCGCGCGCCTGCGGCACCGTGTAGTTGGCGCTGGAGTGGAAGTAGCGCACCGCCTTGCCGTCGTGGTAGTAGTGAAGCTTGTTCACCATCTTGTCGTACCAGCCGCGGCAGCGCATGACCAGCGGCTCGCCCTCGAACACCGCGGCGTAGGGCACTTGCAGGATCAGCCAGTCTGCGACGGTCCCCGCAGACAGGCCTGATTCCAGGAGAAATCCAGCCCCGGGGGTCTCCCATTCTTCTCCACCTCCCTCCTTGCCTCCCTGCGCCCCTCCCCACACATGGCCCTCCTTCACTTCCTCGCCAGCTCCCTCCCTGCTCCCTAAGTGTCAGGCACCCTCAGAACCGGACGCATTGGAGGGGGAGGGGGAGGGGGAGGAAAGACCAGGGCAAGCCTTTCATTAGAGATTAGGAAGGCAAAGGGCTGGTACTTGGTCCAGCCTCATCAAAGAGTAACGGCCATCAGAGTCAAGTTTACACTCCTCAGGATGCCTTGGGGGCCTTCCTGACCTGGCCCCTGCTTACCTTTCTGGCACCACCATCTCGATATCGTCCCTTGATATCGTCCCTTGCCCAGTATCTCCTTCACTGTCCCATCTGCCACCTTTAATGCAGGCTAAGTCCATCCACACCCAGCATGTATGTTGGGAGAACTGAGCCTTTGTACCTGTCAAGAAGCCCCCCTCCCCCACACCGCCCAACACACACACACACACACACACACACACACACACACACACACACACCTGTTTTAGTTGAGAACGACTTGTCCTATAGGTCTGGGCTTAGACCTTTTCTCCTCCAGAAAACTTCCCCAACTCCACAGCCTTAGGTACCTGCCACCGTACCCTGTATTTATGGATCACCACCATCATCATCACCATCATCACCACCATCATCATCACAGCTAACACTCATATAGCCCTAACATGTTCTGGATGCCATTTTAGGAGTTTGGCTTTGAGAATACCTGCCACCGTACCCTGTATTTATGGATCACCACCATCATCATCACCATCATCACCATCATCATCATCACAGCTAACACTCATATAGCCCTAACATGTTCTGGATGCCATTTTAGGAGTTTGGCTTTGAGAATACCTGCCACCGTACCCTGTATTTATGGATCACCACCATCATCATCACCATCATCACCATCATCATCATCACAGCTAACACTCATATAGCCCTAACATGTTCTGGATGCCATTTTAGGAGTTTGACTTTGAGAAAGGATTCTGGAGCAACAGCCACGGCCGCTATGCTATTCTATTCCATGGGCAGTAATTAATTACCTTCTCTCCGGCCCAGTATTTTATCTGTATTATCAATCTCCAAGCCACAAACCACAGAGCATGGACATGAAATGTATGTAAATGCTAAGTGATGATATTTGAATTCCGAATACAAAGTAGCTGATCCTGTGTCCTAAAGAACAAATTACTATTTTCTCTCCCTGCTTCATAACCCTTTGAGTATCCCCAGGAAGTCAGGTTCTGAACTGACCCCTATGTACACACGGGTATGTCTGCAATAAACTTGTAAATGCTTTGTTCAACTGCTGCTTTCTCCCCCCTTAACAACGAGTCATCTTCATTTCTCATCCTCACAAGAACCAAAGAGGCCGATCCAATGATGTTACTGCTGAGAAGCACAGAGAAGCTTTCGTGCTGCTCAGTGAGGAGCCGTTCTCCCAGCTGCATAGGACCCTCACTTTCTCGCCTCTGCTCTGCCCTCTTCCTGGCTGACCCCACCCCCAAAGGTCCGTGTCCAGTATTCCAGGTCCTCAGAGCCTCTGCCCTTCTGAGCTAGTCTCATAAACAAACACAAATGTGTATTTGCCTCCCATTGTGGCAGAGGGGGGCGGCGACCTTTGGGGCCACGCAAGCCATGCCACGTCTCCCATAGTGCCCCGCAGAGCCCTGTTTGCTCCGGAGACTCAAGACCGCCCCCCATTTCCTGCCCCAAGGGGGGTGGCCTGTTGTCCTCTCCCACAGGAGGGCCAGCCTGGCCAGCAGAGATGCGCACCGTCCCTGCCCTCGGGTTCAAACACTCACCGAGTTCAAACACTCACCGTTGGACACAGAGAGGTGGATGGGGTCACTGACCGGCGCTCCCCGAGTCTGGCATCGATACACGCCTGGGGTCTGCACCTCGATGCTTTTCTTGTGAGAGGGCAGAAGCAGGTGGCCCAGGTACCAGAGAGTGCTGACGGGCCGGAGCTCCAAGAGCAGAGGGTGGTACCCATCACACCGCAGGGTTACCCGCTCCCCCTTGAAGACTGTGGTCCAGGGCGGGTGTAGAGACAATACTGGCTTCTCCAGAGTAGCTGGGGGAGGGGGGCATGGGGGAGGGGGCAAGGTGGAGAAGAGAATCAAGGCGAGGTGCCCAAAATGTGATCTGGGGTTGGCAAATCAGAAAACTACCGCTTCCAGGACCCAACCCACGTTACTCAACAGGCTCCAAACTATCAGTCCCATGATCTATACCCATTTCTCAGTGCTTGGAGGCAAACTGAGTCACAGGGACTGAGGAGGCGCCGGAAGAGACGCTGTCCCACACTGGCCAGGAAGTGGGGAGTACCCAAGCAGCTCCCTTTGTGGGGGGGATTGGTGTGGCAGGTGTGGAAAATTGGGCAGAGGGATGTGGAAGACTTACCAGCTTGCGCGCCGCTTGGAACTGCGAAACAGGAATTGAAGAAGGAAGAAGAAAAAGAATGTTGAAATGAGAGGAAAGCAAGGGACCTCTTGACCGTAGAAAATATCCCATGGGTCTCAAGCCCTGATTTTCTTCTGCTTTTAGTTTCCCCAGCCCCCAGAAAGCCCCTTCCTCTTCATCCTCCTGAAATAGACAACGGACTGTTGTTTGGAATGGAGGATTCTTCTCCAACACACACACACACACACACACACACACACACACACACACACCCTCTCCCACAGCCAAAGTGCTTCTGCCGCTGTTGACGCACTGAGGACTCACCCAGGAGCAGAAGGGCTGCCAGAGCCCACATGATGCACCTGCTTGCAGCAGCGACAGAACGACGCAGGTGCCCTGGCGTGGGGTGGGGAGGAGGGAGAGAAGGTGGCCAGTGCTCCCCTCTGAGTCCTGGGAGCCCTTGCTGCTTCTAGAACCCACTCCTAATTCCTGAAGATGGGGGACTGGAAACAGCAGGAGCCAGGCTGGGTAAGTGCAGCCCGGCGGTGACCCAGGCAGCCTCTGCAGACAAGGCGTGCTGAGCAGAACCTGTGTCCTCTGTGGCCCAAGGAAGCCACATAGGACCAGATGGTAGCAGGTGACCTTCGGGCTCCTGTTGACAACCCTCTCCCAGCCTCCCCCTCCCCACCTTCCAGCTGGCCCTGGAAGCCTCAGTTGAGGAAAATACCACTTCATGTCCTCAGGGTCTACCCAGGGCCTTTATTCTGCTCACTCCCTGATGACAGACACTGGTGCGAGGCCTCATGAGGTTGACATTGGGTTCCCTGCCCCCAGAGCTCAGAGCTTCGCACAGAACAGTGGGTGGATTCACCAACCACCTTCTGGGTCGCTATCCTCCAAAGTTCCAGTTAAGAATAGAAATGCAGAGGGTGGGGGAGCGCCTGGGTGGCTTAGTCAGTCAAGTATCCGACTTCGGCTTAGGTCCTGATCTCGAGGTTTGTGGGTTTGAGCTCCACGTTGGGTTCTGTGCTGACAGCTCAGAGCCTAGAGCTTGTTTTGGATTTTTTGTCTCCCTCTCTCTCTCTGTAACCCCGCCACTCTCACTGTCTCTCTTTCAAAAATAAATAAACATTAAAACAAGTTTTAATAAAAATTTTTTTTTAAAAAAAAGGAAATGCCAGGCCCCTGGGTGGCTCAGATAGTTAAGCAGCCAACTCTTGATCTTGGCTTAGGTCATGATCTCACGATTTTTGAGTTCAAGCCCTGTGTCAGGCTCTGCACTGAGCATGAAGCCTGCTTCAGATTCTCTCTCTCCCTCTCTCCCTGCCCCTATCCCACTCATGCTCTCTCGCTCTCTCTCAAAATAAATAAACTTAAAAAAAAAAAACAACACCAGAAATGCAGTGTGTTTCCCCTTCTTTCTCCCTTCTGGAAAACTTAAACCCTCAGAAATGAGTGGGGTGCATGGGTGGCTCAGTCGGTTAAGCGTCCGACTTCGGCTCAGGTCATGATCTCACAGTTCATGGGTTCGAGCCCCACATTGGGCTCTGTGCTGACAGCCAGCTCAGAGCCTGGAGCCTGTTTCAGATTCTGTATCTCCCTCTCTCTCTGACCCTCCCCTGCTCATGCTCTCTCTCTCTCTCTCTCTCTCAGAAATAAATAAAACATTAAAAAAAAAAAAAAGAAATGCGAAAATCCTTTACGACTCAGTCCAGTGATCTCACCCCATGGCATCTGCCCTCACTTGTGCCTCCCTCCTTTTTAACCATCCCCACAAGCCTTCTCCAGCCATTCCCCTGCCCCAGGACTCCTTACCCACGGCCAGAGTGTCACCACATCAGCCCCTCAGAAGCATCTTAGATCTGACCTCCCAGCTCTATTTCTTGAGCTTTCCAACCCATGTGATCATACCCTGAGCAGTGCGGCACCTGAATTCTCATGTAAATACTTAATGAATTTTCCAACCTGATTGTATGTCTCCTTGGGCCTGGCTCCTGTCCTCACCTGTAGTACCGGGGCACCTTCTTCTTCTGGAACTCTGGCTGGAAGGAAAAGGAACGTCAGGTGCTGTCAACTCTCTTAAACAGTCTCTCTCCTCTTGCTTGCTGATGGCTGAAGCTCCGGGCTGAGAATCCCCTCAAGTTTCTCTGAAGGTGTCAGTTTTTGTTACAAACGCAAATGCCTCTTAGGGAAATGTGATTGGCCATTTAAGGTTTGATGGCCATTTTAGAGCCTCTATGAGAGCAGGTTTTGATAAAAGGCAGGTAGTCATATGGGTCTGTAAAATAGGGAGGTATCTGATAAGGGCTCAGGGGTGAGGGAGGGAAAGAAGAATTTGATACTGGGAACAGAAAACTGCCTGCTTTAGAGGTGGCCTGGCTAGACAATGCCCCAAGCTTCTCCACACCCTGCCTGACTCCTCTTCCAGGGCCACCGTGGACCTCACCACATCCTGACCCCGGGGTCTGACTCCGGCACTGGCCACCACCCCTATGGTAAGGATGTAATGCACCTGTCAGCTGTCCTTGGTCTACATAAGCAGCCTCTATTTTGGCTTCTTATCACTCAGAACACAGATCTCAGCCTCTTTACAGATTCCACAAGAAACCTGATTACCCCAAATATTCGTGAGTTGTATAGTCTTCCTGAAAACCTCTAGACTTCTCTATAGGGCCTCCATTACACAGTGCTCAAAATTGGACTTGAAGAATCTCCCACCCAACATTTCTTTTTTTGTTGTGGTTTATTTATTTTGAAAGAGAGAGAGAGAGAAAGAGAGAGAGAGAGAGAGAGATTGAGCATGCTGGGGAGGAGCAGAGAAAGAGAGAGAAGAAGAAGAGAGAAAGAATCCCAAGCAGTCTCCCCACTGTCAGTGCAGAACCCGATGCAGGGCTCGAACTCATGTACTAAACTGTGAGATCATGACCAGAGCCAAGATCAAGAGTCAGAAATCAAGAGTTGGATGCTTAACCGACTGAGCCGACAGGGGCCCCCAACATTTCTTTATACTGAGGCTTTTCTTTTCTTTTTTTGCATTTTCTCTCAACTTGGATCTTTTTCTTCATGCAAGACTATCTCCCGGAGAATTTCTAAGTCTTCATCCCTTTGCTCTGCAGAGATATGTAGCAATTATCATCTGTTACCTGAGCAGTTCTTCAGAGCTTATCGTGACCTAATTTCTGGGCAAGATATGCCACCTTCTGATAAGAATTCTGATGACTAAGGTGTTTTCAGTGGTGATGACCACACAGCTACCGTTGCTGACAGTAAGGGCACCAGCCCGTGCTCAGGGAGCACTGAGGGGTGAGCATCCTGTCTGGAGCAGACGCCGTATTACTGCACTTAACTGTATTTCATCCTCGCAAGGGGCCTTTGAGGAAGGATCATTAGTGCTAGAACAGGGATTTGAGTAGAAGTCCATCTCATTCCAAAATATGCTCTCTGTCTCTCTTGTTCTTCTTCTTATTATTATATTTACCTCTATCCACACGACCCTTCTCTCCTCCACATGAGCACCTATTTGTGCATACGTTTATTCGTGAGAAATATCTCATGTTATTGATGTACATAAACAGTATTGTGTTCTAGATATTATTTTCTCTTATTTTTAAAATATTATTTATTTTTTTAGAAAGATAGAGTGCGAGCAAGGGAGGGGCAGAGAGATGGAGCATCTCAAGCAGGCTCTGAATTGTCCGTGCGGAGCCCAAACTGGGGCTCAAAGTCACAAAACTGTGAGATTATCGCCTGAGCCTAAATCAAGAGTTGGCAGCTTATCCAACTGGGTCACCCCAGTGCCCCATTCGAAGCAGGGTCTGCAATGACAGCATAGAGCCCCAACGGGGCTGAACTCAGGAACCAGGAGACTATGTCGGATGCTTAACTGACTGAGTCACCCAGGCATCCCCCCATGTTCTCTTTTAGAACAAAACCCAGAGTTAAGAGAAATTTGCCTCCCCCCAACTATCTCCCCCCACCATCCCCCGCATCTATGATTGAGCTGGGAGATCTCATCTTCTCTTCTCCGGTCCTTGGACTGGGATTTACACCATCAGCTCCCTTGGTTTCCAGGCCTTTGGATTCGGACTGATTTATACTTCCTACATCCCCATCTTATAGATGCCAGATCATGGGACTTCTCAGTCTCCATGATATCGGGAACCAATTCCTCACACTCATTCCCTCTCTCTTTTTCTCTTTCCTAGCCTCCGACAACCACCATTCCGTTCTCTGCTTCCCTGAGTTTGACTATTTCAGATTCCACACATAATGAGATCATACAATGTTTGTCTTTTTGTCTCTGGCTTCTTTCACTTAGGGTGAAGTCTTCCAAGTTCATCTATGTTTTTGTGAATGGCAGGATTTTTTTTTTAAGGCTGGATACTATTCCTGTGTGTGTGTGTGTGTGTGTGTGTATAGACACACACACATAAATCTCACATTTTCTTCATCCGTTCATCTTTCAATACACGCTTAGCATTTAGGTTGTTTCCATGCTTTGGCTGTTGTGAAAAGTGCTACATTGAACATGGAAGTGCAGATATCTCTTTGAGATACTGATGTCACTTCCCTTACATATATACCCGGAAGTGCGATTCCTGTTCATAAGATAGTTCTATCAATTTTTTATTTTTTAATTAGAATTTTTTTAATTTTTAAATTTTCTTCATTTTTAATATTTTTGATGAACCCCACTTTTTTCCATAGTGACTGTACCAGTTTACATTCACACCATCAGTGCACAGGGCTCTCTTTCCTCTCCATCTTCATCAATACTTGTTACTTCTTGTCTCGTTGTTGTTGTTTTGAGAGAGAAAGAGAGAGAGAGAGAGCATGGGCACCAGCAGGAGAGAGGGGAAGAGAAAAAGAGAGAGAACTTTTTAATTTTTAAAAAATGTTTATGTATTCACTTTGAGAGAGAGAGAGAAGGGGGTGTAGAGAGAGAGAGAGAGAGACAGAGAATTGCAAACAGACTCTGTGCCATCAGCACAGAGCGCAATGTGAGGCTCGAACCCACAAACCATGAGATCATGACCTGAGCTGATGTCAGACACTCAACCGACTGAGCCACACAGGTGCCCCTTACTTTTTTTTTTAAATGTTGGTTTATTTTTGAGAGAGAGAGAGAGAAAGAGACAGAGCATGAGCAGGGAACCAGTAGAGAGAGAGGGAGACGCAGAATCTGAAGCAGGCTCCAGGCTGTCAGCGCAGAGCCTGTCGTGGGGCTCAAACCCACAAACCATGAGATTATGACCTAAGCTAAAATTGGATGCTCAACCAACTAGCCATCCAGGCGCCCCAGGAGAGCATCTTAAGTAGGCTCCATTCTCATCACAGAGCCCAACAGATTGATCCCAAGACATTGGCATCATGACTTGAGCCAAAATCAAGAGTCAAAAGTTCAACCGACTGAACCACCCACGAACTCCAGTTCTTATCTTTTTGATACTAGTCATTCTAACAGGTGTGAAGTGATATCTCAAGGTGGGTTAGATCCTCATTCCCTGATGACTGGTGACCATTTGTAGGTTTTATTTTGAGAAGTGTCTATTCAAGTCCTTTGCCCACTTTTAAAATCAAGTTATTTGGTTTTTTGCTATTTAATTGTATGAGATCCTTATATACTTTGGATGTTAATGCCTTATGAGATATTTGGTTTGCAAATATTTTCTCCCACTTAAGAGGTTCCCCTTTCACTTTGTATACTGTTTCCTTTGCTGTGCAAAAGCTGCTGTTTTTTTCCCCACAGATGTGTAAAGGAATAAAGGAACATATAGTATAATCAACTTAGACTTTACGAATTTCAAGAGAACTCTTTTTTTTTAAGTTTATTTATTAATTTTGAGAGAGAGAGAGAGAGAGAGAGAGAGAGAAACCCAGTGTGGGGCTCTACATGGGGCTCAACACGGAGTGCAAGATTATGACCTGAGCCAAAATCAAGAGTCAGCCACTTAACCAACTGAGCCACCTAGGTGCCCCAAGTGAATTCTTTGAGAGCAGAGATCATGTTAAATTTATATTCTTCCACCCTATATAGCATCTTCGTTTTTTCTAATAGCACGATACATAAATGTTAAGTTAAATGAAGTTTCTTCAGTATTGAAAAAAAAATGATCTATTTTGTCTGACCTGATTGAAACTGGGGAAAATGTATGAAACATATACAATCATGACTTTAAGGTTGACAAACAAACAAAGGTTCACCAAATCCAGCAATACTGAGGGCACATGGAACAGTTTCTAATAGGATGGTATGGTTACTTGAGGATCAATAAAGGAAAGAACAACTCCACATTGTAGGTAGTAAACTTGGCTTCTTATTGCTTCTAAGAAAATCTAACGGCAGAAAATACACAGGAATTTGAAGATGATGTAGGGAGAGATATATATTTAGAGGAGACCCAAATTCCTACTCAGAGAAGATTTTTTAAATTACTAGTAGTTTGTATTTACCTATGTGTTTCTTCCTCGTGATCTCCCCAGTCAACCCCTCAAAGGTAACTACTATCCTGATCTTGGTGTTTCCATTTTCATGCCTTTTAAAAAGGTTTATCCTACGTATGTGTGAAGGCCTAAATAATATATTATTTTCTTTTACATGTTTTTAAGCTTTGTATAAAGGGAATCACACGGTGTGGTATCTTCTGGGACTTGTTTTTTTTTTTTTTTTTTCACTCAAAGTTATATTCATGATATTTTTTATGTTGCTTCATTTTAACTATGGTTTATTAAATTTTACTATTGCACAGTATTCCACTTATATGGGAAAGTTGCCCCCTTTATCCATTTTTCTGTCAGTGGACAACTGAATTGATTCCAAAATCTTGCTTTTACAGACAGTGCTGTTATGAACGTTATTAAACCTGTCTTCTGATACACATACACAAATTTATTTGGGGCATATACACCCAAGCATTGGATTCTGAGTTATAGTGAATGCAAGTATTGAATTTTACAGGATAATGGATGCGTTTGCTCTCAAATGTCGATTCCAAAGACAACATCTAGTAGCCACACTGGGATCTCTGTGGGTTACAGAATCCTAAACTGCACAGGCCAAAAACCAGACCCACTGTAACAATTCCTCTGTTCCACCCACTCCCAATCTCCCCCGGCTGGAAGGGCAGATGGAGGCAGACAAAAGCCCCTCGCCCCCATCCCTTCAGCTCTTGTCTTGCCTTCCTCATCCCTGATGATAGGAAACCCTCTCCCTGTGGCTTCCAAGTTCCGAGTTCGCGGGGTCCCATGCACAGGGTCTGGAGATTTTTCTGACGCCAGACGTGCCACTCATTCCCATCTTCTTCAAGATATCTTTCCTTATGCTGGCTCAACTCAACTCAACTGAACTGAACTGAACTTAACTCAACTCAACTCAACTCAACTCAACAGGATTTTAGAGCTTAACTGTGCCTCATTAAACCAGGCAGCAAAGAGTCAATGAGGAGCGAAGGGCTCAAAGAGCTCACTCTCCAGTGAATAAAAATAGGATAATAAAAAATTCAAATGCAGTGTGATGATAGAGATGCACACAGACCCACCGATGAGGAGTGTAGGCGTGACACCAACCTCAGTCAGCTGAATCCATTTCTTCCTTCCCTGATCTCTGATAGCTCTTATTATCTGTGCGTGAATTCCTTGTTTAGCAGGAAAGCTTGCAGGATGCATTCATGAAAATGATACCATTAGCTGAAATAAACTCCAAGCAGGATGGTTATAACACAGTTATAGTTATGACACAGTTATAACATCTTTGGAGTTATATCCAGCATGATCCTTTAGCAATTGAACTTCCCTGTTTCCAAATCCACCAAAGTCATGAAATATCTCTGGTCATCATTTCTTGCAATTCCCATTCACATAGTTGTGAATTGATCCTCTCGGCGCAAAGATGGTTCTGGGCTTTCACCAATTCCCAATCAGACCTCCTGATCCTTTGCCTTGAAGGTGTTAAGAACCACCATAAAACTCGTATTTTAGATAAAACTCAGATTTTAATATCCAGCCTGATTCTATTCCTTTGTTTCTTTGTGGCATGTCTGGAGAGATGACATGCACACCTTTTGCAAATCATTGTGGGTCAAAACTGCACAGAGTAAATGGCACAAAGAAAGAATAGAGCAGATAGCATCGTACCACGTGATTTAGGATAAATCACATGGTGGCTAAGGTCATTATTAAATGGTGTGCTAACCCATTGTCCAAAGGTCATCGTAGAATCTGTCAAGCTATCTTTCATTGGCTGTGCATGTACAATAGCAGTCCAAATGTAGAAAAAAAATATTATTATGGTATCAAAATAGACATATGTATTTTGTTAATGAAAAACATTTCAGAGACAAGTATATTGAAACCAATGATTACTGTTCTGGTAATGTTATGCTTGATCACCTATTTCTGAGTCCAGTAGGAAATTTTTGAATACCCTGCTTTGATTGTTTGATGGGAAAGGGTATTCCTGCTCCTCTATCCCAAAGGCTATACCCTCTACAGACAGGGACACTATCCTATGAGTATACTTAACAGAGCGCTAACTTTGGTATGTGGTAGAGGCCAACAAAATACCAGCATGTAATCAATATTTGCTGAACGATGCTGGTGGGGGGGAGCCAGCAAAGAGGTAAAGGCCCACCCCAGAGTCTAACACCTCGCTTCCACTAGGCTGAAGTTTCTCAATCTCAGCATTACTGACATTTTGAGCCAGATAATCCTTTATTGTGTGGGCTGTCCAGCGCGGGCTGATGTTTAGCAACATCCTTGGCTTCTACTCCCTAGAGTGCCAGGAGTACCACCCCCCACAAGGTGAAGACCAAAAATGTCTCCAGACATTGTCAGATATCCCCTTGGTTGGGGGTGGGGGTTGCCTCCAATGGAGACTAAATCCTTCTCATTGACTTTCTGTCAATCACCAGATTCTGGTCTGGGCAGCAGAAGGCAATTCCTGGCTTAGAGAGAACAGGATTATGTTGTCATGTTATGAGAGAATATACAATCCTAGCTAAACTCCAATGATCGCTTTGTGCAAATTTATGTCTACTCACCTATGCCAGTTACTCTAACATAACACTGGGCAGTTTGTAAAGCCATTTATGGGTATTATGTGTATGTTATAGGACAGAAAGAGGAAAGGTAGAAAAAATTGAGTTTATTGGGAGTCATTGAGCAATACTGCAAGTGAATTGTTTACTCATATTTGGCATGGCCCTTTGTGGTCTCGAGCTTCAGGTGGCCAGATAAGTCCCTCAGCTCCATGACCAGGTGACCAAGGAGAACTCTCATATCCTGCATTTGCTTGAGAAGAATGCCCATCTGTTGATTCAAATGGGGGTCCAGCACCCGCAGAGGAGAGGAGAAGTCTGAATTCTTAGAAGGAGTGGACAGTGGAGGCTGAGATGCAGGGGACTCTGTTGGAGTCGATTCTGGAACAGTTGATTTCTGACGAGCTGGATTCAAGGTAGGGGGTGCAGTAGAGCTGGAGGGACCTGCATTACGGGGTAGGAGGCACATGTAAGAGTTAAGTCTGATGCTGGCCCTAGCCTCATATTCCTGGTCAATCTTTCTTGTTTTCTGAAAGTGGTTGTCAGGGGCGGGGTGGGGGTGGGGGTCCAATGGCAACAGAGGTTTGAGGACTCCTTCATGGTCAAAATTTGAATCTGAAACTTGGCTACCTCAGTTTGAAAGTCTTCAGTGATGAGGCATCATCATTACGGGGCTATGAATATTAGCAATTCTCAGAACCTAATTCCCTGCAGCACGGATGCGGTAACTGGTCATAGGTCAACCTCTTTACTGTATGTGACATTAGGGCAACTCCTCATCTTTGTGCCAGCCTTCAGTGTTTTGAGGACACCTCTGCTGACCCCTTGGGTCACATCCTCTTCAAGATGAGTATCTTCCACCCTTCCCCACTATTTTTCTTACGATATGGCTTTAAGCTCACTCATTACCCCCTTTACCTCTTCTGAGTATATTATTTCAGGTCAAATGCAGCCTTCTTAATTGAGGGTTCCAGAACTGAACATAAACTCCACATGACCTCATCTTCATTCTAGGTACTGTATTCCTGCCAATTCCCAGAGTTCAGGTAGGGAGCACAAGGCAGCAGCTGTGGAGCTGGCCCATGTCTTGGTTTGGTGAGGTGTGCACCACGGTGTGAGATAGAAGTTCCCTAACTGTGCCCTTTTCCATCCCCGAATTATCTTTCCTTCCTCCTCTGTGTCCTTCCTTAACCTGCTCACACCAAATGCCAGCTCATGGGTCCAGTCTTTCTTTCCCTCACTTTTCACACACTCCAGACAAATACATACTAACTTACCCTGCACCCGGATCTCCAGCTTGGAGCTCTGTTTCCAAACTTGGTTGTCCTCAGTGGCTGCTTCACACCAGTAGGACCCAGAGTGTGCCTCTGAAGCTGTGGGGATCTGGAATTCTGAGGAGAGACCCCTGCCACGCACAGTCCTGCTGTCCTTGTAGAAGGAGAAGAAGAGGCGGGCAGTTGACCTATGCAGGGGCAGCTTTGTCTGACAGCTTAGGGTCACTGGACCCCCCTCTTGGGGCTCAGCTGAGGGGGTGGCTCTGAGAAGTGGGGCTGGAAACAGTTCTGGGAGAGAGAGAGAAGGGAGAAAGAAGAGCTCAACCATCTTACTTTCATGCCAGACAAAGAACGAATACAGCAGATAACATCATACCACATGGTTTAGGATCACATGGTAGAATGTGTGCTGGCTGAGATCATTGTTAAATGGTGTGCTAACCCATTAACCAAAGGTTATTGTACACAAAGAACCCAGTCACATGTTCCTCTCCCTATTTCTATCAACAATGAGCACTCTTTAGAAAAGCTCCATTTGAACATTTCGAGTCTTCTCTCTCTTCAAGTAGATGAGATTAGAAAAGACCCAGAGATGGGCAAATTTGACTTTGGTCCAGATATCCAATCAGTGAACACCAGGAAGCACAGGTCTGTAAGACAGAGCTGTAGGAAGCAGGCAGAACTTGGAGAGTGCTGAGTGACTTGAGAACACAATTACTGAGATGATGCCCCTCCTGAAGACCAACTTGGACATTTGCCAGCCACCTGTTCCTTAGCCTTTAGTGATCTTGCCACCTCTAATGAAAGAGAGTATTCGTTCCTCTGGGTTTCCCTACCTGCCTCTGCTATGGTAATATTCCCTCCAGGTCTCACCTTGGACCTTGATAGCCACGGAAGATGCTGTTTCTGGTCTCCCAGGACCAGGGCTTCTGAAGACACCACTGCAGTGATAGTGTCCACTGTCAGCCTGTTGTACCACGGCGATGGAGAATTCCCTATTAGGTCCAGGGGGTCCCAGGGCTGAGCCATCTCGGTAGAAGGTGATCTGGGCCAGTGGCCAGTTTTGCCAGGCCTGGCAGCGTAGAACTAGTGGGTCTCCTTCAAATATAGGGCTGACTGGACCTTGGAGAATCAGCCAGTCTGCAGCCCAAAGCAAAAGTTGAGTGTGACCCACTGCCTTCCTTGGGAGTTCCCCCAGTGCTGCCCACACAGACCCCTCCCCCCCAAACTTTCTCAGGGGCCCAACCCCTGGTTGGGGTTGTGGAACAATTTCTCTAGGACCGAAGACTGAGGAAACCCTCACTTTTGAGGGCTGAATATGGGGAAGAAGGTACAGTAGTCCCCCCTTCACCACATTTTCACTTTCCAAGGCCAACTGCAATCTAGAAGCAAATGACCATCCTTCTGACATATCATCAGAAGGTCAATAGTAGCCTAACACTGCATCACAATGCTCATGTCATTCACTTGCTTGTCTCAGCACACAGGCACTTTATCATCTCACATCATCACAAGAAGGGTGAGTATTAGTACTATAAGATATTTTGAGAGAGGGAGAAACCACATTTACATAACTTTTATCACAGCAGGCTGTTATAACTATTCTATATTATTAGCTATTGTTGTTAATTTCTTATTGATCTCTTAATGGGCCTAGTTTATACTTTATCCCAGGTATGTATGTATAGAGAAAACATAGTGTGTTTAGGCTTTGGTACTATCCTCAGTTCGAGGCATCCACTGGGGGTTTTGGAACATATCCCCCATGGATAAGGGAGTGGGAGCTACTATATCTCATCCCATGAGATCCCAATTTCCTGGGAAGACCTTCCTAATGGGCTGTCGGGCTGAAAGGACAGGTTTGGGAAATGGGAGAAAGAGCAGACCTGCACTGGTCAGTCCCTCCCAGGACCTCACCGTAGGACACAACCAGATGGAAGGGTTTACTGAAAGTGTAGCCCTTGACCTGGAAGTCAACTTCCTTTGGGCAGGTCAAGTCCTCTTCAGTATCGCAGCCGCTGTCCCGGGTGCTGACAGGTCCTTCACACTGCAGTGTATCAAAACTGGCAGCTGGGGAGGGCATGGTTTGAGAACGAGAAAATAATGCCGTGACTTGCAGGAAGAAGACAGAAGATTGCCCTCCACAAGGACTCCTTTCTCTCTGGGGGAATCATCCTTTTCAAAGTGAGAAGGGAAGGACACCCAAACCCATATGTGTGTCTCGACCCATACTTCTGACTTTATTCACTGGCTTCCAGGTTCTCTTAGTGAATGGACTGTAGTTTGGGGAAGAGGGTGGGGAGAGAATGGCGGAATGTGAACTCACCAGCATGACATCCAGCTGCTGGTGCAGGAAACCAGAGGCCAAGGACAGCTATGACCCCAGAGCAGGCAGACACAAGACAAAAGGGAAAGGGAGATGATCAGATTCTGACACTCGCTGGGTGTCAGACACTGCTGGGCACTTTCACACATTATTTTACTTGACCTTCACAAGATTTCTAGGTATGTGATTTCACTCTAATTTTAGAAATCATCAAGAAACAGGCTTAGAATAGTTCATTAACTTACCCAAAATTTCAGAAGAGAGTAGAGAATGGAGCAAGAAAGTAAGGTATATCTGAGTTCAAAATCAGTGTTCTTTTTACTTCACTGTTTAGACTTGATCTACTGCAATTTTCAGACCTTCCTTGGGGGGGGAGGGATTCCTTCCATATTTTCATTTTCTTAACATTCCCCTGGCTCTTCATCTTTGAACATATTGTCTATCAAATAGTTTTCAGTACCTAGCTGTGTCTCCTTCCTTGCTCTCCCTTTTGGATCTTCATTTTGCAGCCATCTATACCTTGATGCCGTCTGGACTTGAACTTTCCATGGCAACTCTAGAGCCCTTTCTATGTCCTTCTCTGTATCCCAACCCTCTTCTCCCAGTTTGTACTGGTGACTATAGAACAGTTCTTTCCTTACTTTCAGGTTAAAATTTACAGCTGACCCAGGCAAAGTAAATTCCATGTTCCCCATCTCCCTGACTGCTTCTTGTCCCTTAATCCCTCTCCCCTTCTTCTGACTCCACGGCCATTCACATATACTCAATTCTCCACTCCGAACCCACTTGCCTTTGTTCTCTTCCACTCTCAGAGGCCCAATGCTCTTCTTTGACCCCGTAGCTTCCCCTCGCAAGGCCCCTCTCCACTTCCTAATTCTCATGACATCAGTACCAGGTGTTTTCTTTAGGTCCTCCCTCAGCTCCCTTTACCACTCTGATGCTACTTTTTTCAGTTCCTCTGCTGTCACTCAACTGGACTCCACCTCCACTCCTTTTTGAACATGAACTTGTGGGCTACCAGGCACTTTCACTCCATAAACTGCGGTTGGTATTCATCTCATTTTATGCATAAGAAAATGGAATTCGGAGGTATTAAAAGTGAGTTTTCCAAGGTGACATAGAGCTAGTAAGAACAGCTTGAAACCAGAGTGTCAGGAGTCTTTGCCACAATACCAGCATTGTATCTCCATGTGGTCACCCAGTCCTGATTCTTCGAGTTTAATAAAATGAGTCAACAAATGCAGATGTTAAAAATTCAAACATAGGGGCGCCTGGGTGGCTTAGTCGGTTAAGCGTCCGACTTTCGCTTAGGTCATGGTCTCGCTGTTCGTGGGTTCGAGCCCCGCGTCAGGCTCTGTGCTGACTGCCAGCTCAGAGCCTGGAGCCTGTTTCAGAGTCTGTGACTCCCTCTCTCTCTGACCCTCTCCTGCTCACGCTGTCTCTCTCTCTCTCTCTCTCTCTCTCCCAGAAATCAATAAAACATTAAAAAAAAATTCAAACATAAACATGACAAGGTTAAAAAACAAAACCAAAAAAGCATTGTCCCTGTCTGCAGTTAACTCAGTTCGTTGGATGGCACAGGCATACGAAGAGATTATTTCAGCACGAGGAGGAAATTAATAACAAAGAGGTATGACAGACAGCCACTGGGGCAGAAAGGAGGGCTCAAAGAACATTCCCTGGTGAAGATGCCACCTAAGCTGACCTTTTAGGGGTGCCTAGAAGTTTGTGAGTGAGGGGAAGAGGCCATTTCAGGCAGAAGTAGTGGTATGAGAAAAGTTGGGAGATAAGTAAGAGTCCAGTGTGTGAGTGTATTAATATAAGCAGGTTGGGGGGTTATTATGGCATAATTTGCAGGGCTCACAGGTAAGGGCAGAGGCTGAAGACGTTAAGTGGGGGCTGGCTATAGTAGGTCTTGTATGCATTGGTGCAGAATCCCTTTTAAGGCCAAAGTCAGAAATGATGAGGGCTCTTCCTAGGATACTATTAGTTCTGTTTCAAGGAAGGGACTGGGCTCTAAAAGGTTTAAAAGTTTCATTTTGCCAAACTTGTTGACTAATGCCATGCAGAGGATGGAGAGGGAAGCATCTAAGTTGTCTCCCAAGTTTTTGGCCTGGGTGTCTGGGTGGATGCCATGAATCAAGATCAGAAATAGTGAAAGATGAAATTAAGAGAGGTGGGAGCCAAGATGTCAGATGAGTTTAGCTCTGGTCATATTGTGCTGAGAGACCCATGAAACATGCAGGTAGATATGTTTCGTGCAAAATTTGATCTCGGACTGTGAAGCTCAGAAGCATAATTAGGGGTGGAGACAGAGCTTTGGACTCTGAAGTATATAGCTGTAGTGATTAAAATTATACAGATAAATGAGCTCACTAAGGGAATTGTGTAAAGAGAGAGGAGTAGGGAGGCAGGTATGCAATGGTAGAAAACACCAGTCTTTAAGGGGAAGAGAGGAGAGGGCACCAAAGGACAAAGACAGGTACGTGGACAGGTACAAGGAGAAAATGGCACACTGAACCCAGGTGAGTAGAGAATGCCAGGAAAGAATATGTGACCAACATTGCCCAATGCAGCAGAGAAGCCCAGCAGATGAAGAACTAAAAAACTGAAAGTGGTACAGTCTACAGAGAAGTCATTGCACTCTGGGCAAAACTGTTTCCAGTGGAAGCCAGACTGGGAGCACTGGGCATGAGTGAGTGAAAAGTGAGGAAGTGGAGAAAGCAAGCGCTAACTACTCTTTCAAAAAATTTATGAGAAAAGGAAGGAAAAGAGTTGAGATGGTAGTTAAATAGAGAACATCATAGTCAAAGGAACTTTTAGAATGGGAAAGGACTGAAGACTTTTGTATTCAGAAAGAGCCATTCAAGCCAGCACAGCAGACTTTCTAACATCTTTCCTTCACTTCCCACCTGAACATTGCTGCTTTGGGCCAAAGTCAGTCCATGTTTCTTTCTCTTGACCAAAGTCAGACATATCTCCGTTCCCACACCAATGTTCAAACATTTCACTTACCTAGTAGCATCGGGGCTGCCCAGAGCATAGTAGGCGAAAAGTAGAAGGCCCCAGCCGTGCAGAGACAGCCCAGCTTCATGGTGACTGTGTTTAGGTCTCCTGCAGCCTCTAACGCACTGATTTTCTTCAACACGGAACCTCTCAAATTAGAAAAGAGGAAGTAAATCTAACTGTCTCATCTCCTTGCATCTGGGGTCTATTTTCAACTTGGCGATTGGCTTTCATCATTCAGATTCGGGTAGGCTGGCTCCAGCATCATCTACATCCTTAGGGTTATGGGTGAAATGGTAACACTCTCAACTGGTCAAGAATTCCTCCATCGAGCTCAGAGACTTTCCAAAGCACCTAATTAATTGCCTGATCTCCTTCTGGCCTTCATGGCACTCGGGGAAGGGTCAGTGCACTAACCCTTCATCTCACTAGTGAAACAATAGGGAAGCAGGACATTGCTTGAAGGCAACACAGCAATGATGAGAATTCACATGGCCTGCCCTATCCTGCCCTGGGTTTCTAGTGACCAGATGGACAGGGCGGGAAGATCAGCAATGGCACCCAATCAGGTATCAGACTAGTCCCTTGTAGGCTCCAACCATCCGAAGCCCACACCAATTTGTACACAAATTTCTCTGAACTCATGTCTCTGCTCTCTGTTTCTGCAGCACGATTAAAGGTGAATATTCAGTCTCAGAGGAAATCTGAGTATGAGGCAGAGAGAGTTCCCTGGGAAAGAGGAGAGGAAGGAGGGACATTGACTTCTAGAGGACACAGCAGTGAGTCCAGGGCTCAGGGCCAAAGCTTGAGCCACTGATCCCGAGGAAATTAGAGATACGAGGCATCTGATAGCTTGAGAAACCCAAGGAGGCTCAGGAATGAGGGCGATAGGGAGGCTATAGCTTCTCTCTTCAGCTCCAAGTGGCCTTATGGGAATTGTTGTCCTTGCCTCTGAATATTTGCTGTTTGATCAAGGCCTCCTTAATGGCAGGGCCCATGGCTCTTGTCACAGGGACACTCCCCACCCCTCCCCATCGTAACCCCCACGTCGAGATGAAACAGGTCATCAGAAATGGGAGAGAGCAGTCCCGCCTGAAGGCAGAGGGAGGGCCATGACCCTTCAGCTGTGTAAAAACCACAGAGCAGAGCAGACGTATTAGCAACATGGGTGTGAGAGAACGGATATTTCTCAATCTAAAATAAGCATTTAGAATAAATTTTCCATTATCTGAGAGGCATGTATCTTTGTGCAGGTGGCCCCAGGGAATCCAGTGGGGGTTGAAAATATGGGCGTGGAGAGAGTCAGGGAGGCAGTGAACCTTGCAGCTAACGTGATGTGAAAGACCCAGAAGGCTCTAGAAGAGGAAGAAAATTCTTGGCCAGATCTAATAAAAATTAAGAAACTGAAATGTGTTTAGATGGACCTCCACCCCTAACACTCTAAAACAGAGTCTCCGGGTTAGATAGGTTTGTAAGGGGCTTCTAAATCAACCTCAAAGATCTTTCCCTTCCTTTGCTGTTCTTTCTTCTTAACTGCCCTTACCACAGTGTCATGATTGGAGAGAGACCCTCTGTACGGTCTGCAGCAACTCCCAAGATCTCAGTGTGGGAGGCAAGATGGCCTCTATAGATGTGGGGCGAAGCTATCATATTCTCCACACTTAAATCCCTACAAAGGCCTCTGGGAAATTTTACTCCCTTGAAGCTTAATCAATGAACTAGTTAGGAGAGAAAAGCAACCTCCGGCCTTGCTTTGTGCTTATGAAGACGGAAATCCAGTTTGCTGAGGGAGCTCTGCCTTCAGGACCATCCAGAACCCACACGGGGAGATGGGGCAGGTCCCTGTCTTCAGCCCATCCCAACACCAGTTAGATTGTCCTATTCCCAGCTGCACCTGGCTTGTCACTAGTGGGCTGATGCTTCTGGTTTTCTTTTTCTTTTTTTTCATTGAGTAGATAAAAATATTTATAAAGATGTGAAAGTTGAAAGAACAATGATGCAATATGCAGTTTTGTGCTCTCACCCAGTTGAAGACATAGAATATTGCCATTATCCATGAAGTGCAGTGTGGGTCCCTTCTGATGGATGACTCTTCCCTCCCCATGACAATCATCCACAACCCTCATCTTGCATCGATCACTCCCTTTATTTTATACTTGTAATAACTTTGCACTTTTGAACTTTTAATAAATAGGATCACATTATGTTTACTGTTCTGAGACTCACTTTCTTCTTTTTTTTCTTGTGAATTTCTTTTTGCTGGGCTTGGACAAGAGTTCCTTAAATTCCTTATCTGCCATCCTTCAGGTCAGATGTGCGTGTGTGTAGGATGTTTAAACAGGATTTATTAAGAATACTTTTAGATTCACAACAAAATTGAGGGGAAGGTGCAGAGGGTACCCATGTACACACGCACCCCCCCCACATGCATGGGGTCCCTCATTAACAACCTTCTCCCAAGAGCGGTACATTCTTTACAGTTAATGAACGAACATTGACCTATTATCCACACTCAAGATCCACAGTTTCCATTAAGGTTGACTCTTGGTGATATACGTTCTATGGGTTTGGACAAATGTGTAATAACACATACCCATTATTATAGTGTCATATAGAGTATTTTCACTGCCCTAACCACCCTCTGTGTTCTGTCTATTCCTCCTAAACCCTGGTAACCACGGATCTTTTTACACTGTCTCCATAGTCTTTCCTTTTCCAGAATATCATAGAGTTGGACTTCTACAGTGTGTAACCTTTCAGATTGCCTTCATTCACTTAGCAATGTGTATTTGGGTTTCCTCCATGTCTTTTTCTGGCTTGAGAGCTCATATATTATTAGCTCCAAATAAAATAAATAAAACTATTATGGACATTCATGTGCAGGTGGTTGCATGCACACTGGCTTTCTTAATTAATCAGTTATTTATAGTGAGATATCATTGACATATAGCACATTAGTTTCAGGTGTACAACACAATTCTTCAATATTTGGATATATCATAGAATGATCACCACCATAAGTCTAATTAACATCCATCATCACACAGGGTTACAAATTTTTTCTTCTGGTGACAAGAACGTTTAAGATCTACTCTCTTAGCCATTTTCAAATATACAAGCCAGCATGACTAGCTGTAGTCACCACTCTGTAGTTCTTCTTTTTATTTTAATGTTTTATTTATTTTTGAGAGAGAGAGAAACAGAGCATGAGTGGGGCAGGGGCAGAGAGAGAGGGAGACACAAAATCTGAAGCAGGCTCCAGGCTCTGAGTTGTCAACACAGAGCCCAAAGTGGGGCTCAAACCCAAACACCGTGAGGTCATGACCTGAGCCAAAGTCGGACTCTTAACTGACTGAGCCCCCCAGGTGTCCCCACCACGCTGTAGTTTGATCCCCAGGACTTACTAGCTTCCATTTGTACTGAGTAGACTGGCTTTCATTTATATAGGAGTAGACTGGCTGGCTAATGAGGTGTAGATATAAGTTTAACATTTTTATTTTTTAATTTTTACTTTTTTATGTAAGTATGTATCATATGTGTATTTGTATACTTTTTTATTGTCATAAAATACACCATCTTAACAAAATCGACCATTTAACCTATTTTTAAGTGTACAGTTCAGTCGTATTAAATACGCTCATAATATTGCGCCTCCGTCACCACCATCCATTCCCATAAGGCTTTAATTTTGTAAAACTGAAACTCTGTCCCCATGAAACAAGAACTCTTCATCTTCCCGGTAGCAGGGCAACCGCCATTTGACCTTCTATCTCTATAATCTTGACCACTCTGAGTACTTCATATAAGTAGAATCATACAGAATTTGCTTTTTGTGACTGGCTTAGTTCACTTAGCATAAGGTCCTTAAGATCTATCCACATTGAAGCCTATGTCAGACTGCCATTTTAGGTTAAATAATAAACACTCCACCTTGCTTAACCATTAATGGACACTTGTGCTCTTCCACAGTTTAGCTACTGTGAATAACGCTGCTAAGTACATGTGTATACAAATATCTCTTTGAGACCCTGCTTCCAATTCTATGGGGTAGATAGCCATGAGTGGAGTTTCTGGATCATAAAGTCTTATTTCTCATTTTCTGATGAACCGCCATGCGTTTTCTGTAGCAGCCGCGCCATTTTACGTTCCCACAAACAGTGTATGAGAGTTCCTGGTTGCTCCACTTCCTCAGCAACATTTGTTATTTTCTGTTTATTTTTCTGAGACTAGCCACCCTAACGGGTGGGAGGCAGTAGCTTATTGTAGTTTTGATTTGCATTTCCCTAATGATTAGTGATATTGAGCATCTTTTTATGTGCTTATTGGTCATTTGCTTATCTTCTTTAGAAAAATGTCTATAGGGGCTCCTGGGTGGCTCAGTCTGTTGAGCATCCAACTTCAGCTCAGGCAATGATCTCATGGTTCATGAGTTCCAGCCCTGCATCGGGCTCGCCGCCGTTGTCAGCACAAAGCCCAATTCGGATCCTCTGTCCCCCACCCCCCGCCTCTCCTCGCTTGTGCAAGCTCTGTCTGTCTGTCTCTCTCTCAAAAATAAATAAGCATAAAAAAATAGAAAGAAATGTCTATTCAAATTCTGTGCCTATTTTAAAATTTGATTTTTCTTTGTTGAGTTTTAGGAGTTCTCTATATGTTCTGGACATTAACCCCTTATCAGGTTTATGATTTGCGAATGTTTTCACTCATTCTGGGGGTCGTCTTTCTGTCATGTTGCTTTTTCATGCGCAAAATTTTTAAATTTTTTAAAGTCCAATTTGTCTAATTTTCTTTTGTTGCCGGCACCTTTGGCGTCACATCCAAGAAATCAGTGCTGAATTCAATGCCATGAAACTTTGGCCCTATGATTTTTTCCCAAGGGCTTTATAATTTTAGGTCTATATGTTTAACTATTTAAGAAACTGTCAAACTATTCTTTCAAAATCACTGAGCCATTTTACAATTCTGCTAACAGTGTAAGAGAGTTTCATTGCTTGTTCATTTCTTACAAAAAAAAGACAAAAGAAATAAAGAGAGGGAGGGGGAAAGGTAGTGAGGGGAGAGAAGGAGGGGAAAGGGGAAGGAAGGAGTGGAAAATGGAGGAAAGAAGGAAAAGAGCAGGGGGAGGGGGGAAAAAAAGAATACTCTCAGGTCTATTTCAGGTTGTTTAAGGAGAAGCTGGAAGTTTCCAGATAAGCCAGACATCAATTGACATGCCCTAGATGCACGGTTTTTAAAAATGTTTATTTATTGGGGCGCCTGGGTGGCTTAGTCGGTTAAGCGTCCGACTTTCGCTTAGGTCATGATCTCGGGGTTCGTGGGTTCGAGCCCCGCATCGGGCTCTGTGCTGACTGCCAGCTCAGAGCCTGGAGCCTGTTTCAGAGTCTGTGACTCCCTCTCTCTCTGACCCTCCCCTGCTCACGCTGTCTCTCTCTCCTAGAAATAAATAAAACATTAAAAAAATTATTTTTTAATGTTTATTTATTTATTTTAAGAGAGCGAGGGGCAGAGGGGGAGGGAGAGAGAATCCCAAGCAGATTCCATGCTCAGCGTGGAGCCCCATGAAGGATTCGATCTCACAACCGTGGTAGCAGGATTCTTGCACAGAGTCGTGACACTGAGGTTTTTCCTTCCAGGAAGAAACTTTATTCCTGCCGGCACCGCTCATTTAGGTTCGTACCCAGAGAACAGAGCCCCCAAACACCACGTGGCGTCGCTTTTTGCATATTTTCTACTTCTTTGTCTCCATATATGATAACACACACAAACATTTTGTCTGGGTAAGTGGTCTCATATGGCAAGGTCATGAAAGATGTTGTCATGTACGTGCATAGCCAGGTTACCTTGAGGGTGTTTTTTTTCTTTTCCTTAAGGAGGGGGCACGACCACACAGTGAGATCATGACCTGAGCCAAAATCGAGAGTCAGACGCTCAACCCGACTGAGCCACCCCCTCAGCCCACGCGCACGGAGTTTAGAGTATACATTCGGAAAGCGGCCACAAGGCTGCTGTCTGAGTCCCCCATGCTCCAAGCTTCTCACCAAATTGTTCCTCTCTCAGGGAGTGGCTCCAGGTCCTGGGGCGAGCCATCCCTCATCCCCGGGACATGAGAAGTGTGAGAAACTCACTCTGCTGCCAGGTGGGCCTCATTTCCACAAGGAAACACACATCTTCCTGGAAGACAGTGCCCCAAGCTTTTCTTTTAACTTGACTGCTGGCAGCAAATAAGAGAATTAAGGATATTTCACAGAAGATAGTGCCCTGAGCTTTTTCTCCTTGAGAAATTAATACTGGTTGAGGACTAAATATGTGTGTGTGTGTGTGTGTGTGTGTGTGTGTGTGTATTTTTCTTACTCTTTTTGTGAGGGATCAGTCTGCAGATTCATCCAGCAAAACAGTAATTCTGAGCTGGCTGGCAAGAGGTATATCACAAGGGCGCCTGGGTGGCTTAGTTGGTTAAGAGTCCAACTTCAGCTCAGGTCACGATCTCATGGTTCTTGGGTTCGACCCCCGCATTGGGCTCTGTGCTGACAGCCAGCTCAGAGCCTGGAGCCTGTTTCAGATTCTGTATCTCCCTCTCTCTCTGACCCTCCCCTGCTCACGCTGTCTCTCTCTCTCTCAGAAATAAATAAAACATAAAAAAAAAAAAAAGAGGTACATCACAGAGGCGGGCAGGCTCCTGCCAGGGCCCAAGATGACTATCTCCCTTCTCTTTGCTGCTTTATTTGGGCCTGGCTTCAGTTCTCAGCTGCTCTGTGTATTGGTTAATGAAATTTGTTAATTGAAATACATCTCTCAATTTCTTTGTTGAAGTAGTAGTTGAAGCAATAGTTCTATGGGAGAGTGGGGGAGAGGGGAAGGGGGGTGATGGGCATGGAGGATGGCACTTGTTGGGATGAGCACTGGGTGTTATATGGAGACCAACTTGACAATAAAGTATATTTTAAATTTTTTTTAAAAGAAGTAATAGTTCTAGCAGAACCATAGGCAGACACATGAAAAAACTAAAGTGTCAATAGAGCAATTTTAGAAGTATTTATTCTGCAGGAAGACAGAGATGTGAGTTAGCATGTTATTGCCCAGACAACAAAATATAAAATAAGATAACCACATAGAATCATGGGTTTCCTTTTGAAAGCCATTTTCACTGAACATGGCAATCTTTTAAGGAGTTCTTTGACAAGGCCCCCTTAGTCACATTTCACTTCCAAACTAGAATTTAAATAAAAATTTGGGGAAAAAAATAATTAAAAGAAAAAGCAAAACCAAAAAGTGTTTACTTCCAAGGACAGACTGATATTAACAGAACAAGTGGGTTAACAATTGTGAATATTCACACAAGTCTCTTTTTTTGCTCAAGATAACAAGATTGATATTCTCATAAAAAGTCTTTAGTTTGACACTGTATCAAGTTGGATTCTTTGGGCAGCTTTATGATACAGAGGACCATACTCCCTCTGTTGATTCAGAAGAGAAGGGACATTTCTTTCATCTCTTTTAAGACTCTTTTTAATAGTTATGAAAATTAGCAGTTTTTTTAAGGTTACAGGCTGCAATTGTGCTGGGTATCAGCGTAAGCAAAAAGAAGGCCTATGAAACTCTATTTTACTGGTAGAAATGACGTAGAAATGATTCAAATTTTTCTTCAAACCCAGCTAGTATTCTTATTATCTTGACTCTAAATTATGGATCAGACCCCTTACGTGTATCTGTGTTGATTAGTCCCTGGCTGTCATTTCTTCCTCTTCTTTCTTTTGGGGTCAATTCTTTCATTTCGTCATTTTTTTTTTTTTTTTAATTTCTGAGAGAGAGAGAGAGACAGCGTGAGCAGGGCAGGGTCAGAGAGAGAGGGAGACACAGAATCTGAAACAGGCTCCAGGCTCTGAGCTGTGAGCACAGAGCCCGACACGGGGCTCAAACCCACGAACCATGAGATCATGACCTAAGCTTAAGTCGGATGCTTAACTGATTGAGCCACCCAGGCGCCCCTCGTTTCATCATTTCGAAGGAAGAAAAGGAATTAATAAAGTAAAAAAATAACAATTAAAAACACACAAAAAAAATCAAATAAAGGATGCTAGATCCCAGGTGTGTTTTGGTCTGGTTGTTGAAAGAAGCGTGATAGAAAAGAGAAAAAAGGGAAAGAAAAGAAAAGGGAAGAAAAGGGGAAAAAAAAAACAAAGGAAAACTATTGAAAATTTGAAAAAATGAATACAATAAAATGAAATAAAATGAAAGAATGAAAGTAAAATAGCATTTTAAAAACTTACACAAAAGTGAAAACTATAGTTGAAAAATTAAAGAAAAATCATTTTTATAAAGACGGACAATAAAAGTAAATTTTTTCCCTCTCTGTCGAGCTCCTTGGCTCAAGTTGTGCAGATTGCTATGTTACTCCTCAGCTCTGTTTTCTAGGTGTGCAAGATGGTTTGGTGTTGATCTGGCTGCATTTCAGGGATGAGAGATGTAAAAGAAAAAACTTCCATCCTGTTCCAGATTTTTCTTAATAATACAACTACATAAGGCACATAGAACATCAGGCTTCCAAATGTTATTGGCAACGACACGTGCTAATTGTAGACAGTGTAGAAAATATAGAAAAAGTAAATAAAGAAAAAAATCATTTGTATTTCTTCTACCCAGAGACCTTCCTATTGATAGTTTGGTTAATCTTCTTCTTAGGTGTTCTTCCAACATAACAAGCTTGGGAACATAGACTGTGATTAATCTTATGTACTGGTAAAAAATATAAGATTAAATATGTATATTAAAAATATAAAGCTCTTGGGGCTCCTGGGTGGCTCAGTCAGTTAAGCGTCCGTCTTCAGCTCAGGTCATGATCTTGCAGTTTGTGGGTTCGAGCCCCACATCGGGATCTGTTCTGGCAGCTAGCTCAGAGCCTGGAGCTTGTTTCGGATTCTGTGTCTCCCTCTCTCTCTGACCCTCCCTGCTCAGGCTGTCTCTCTCTCTCCGGAATAAATAAAAAAAATTAAAAAAACGTATAAAGCTCATGTATACATACACACACACATATATATAAAATATGTCTTAGGTAGGGAATATAGAATACAGGCACTCTTTCTTAGTCTCCTACTAAATACAACTAAAAATTCTGCACATTACATATAAAAATAAGACCTTTAAAACCTTTAAAAAGAAGGGGTGCCTGAGTGGCTCAGTCCATGAGGCTTCTGACTCTTGATTTCAGCTCAGTCATGATCCCACGGTGGTGGGATCGAGCCCTGTGTCAGGCTCCATGCTCTGTGAGCTCTGTGGGATTCTCTCTTTCTCCTCTCTTCTCTTCCCTCTCCCCTCTCTCTCTAAAATAAATAAATAAATGTAAAGAAGAAAGTAAACCAGTTAGGAATCTCAGAACCCAAGGAACAAATGATGGTAAGTTCCCTGGGTTTGCTTTTTGCTTAAAATGTTTTTTTTTAATGTTTATGTATTTTTGAGAGAGACAGAGAGACAGAGTGTGAGCAGGGGAGGGACAGAGAGGGAAGGAGACTCAGAATCTGAAGCAGGCTCCAAGCTCTGAGCCATCAGCACAGAGCCTGATGCAGGGCTTGCACAAGATCATGACCTCAGGCGAAGTTGGGCACTTAACTGACTGAGCCACCCAGGCGCCCTTCTTTTTGCTTTATATATGCCGGACTTGGAGCTGAAAAAGCCAGGAACCTGCAAAAGCAATGGCAGAGTGCAGGGGGGAGGAAGGGGGGAGGGGAAGCCCCAGCAAAAGTCTGCTCTCTTTAGCTAAAGGACTGGGAAAGGAATAGTTTAACATGACAGAAAACATTTAGACAATAAATGTTCTACTTCAGCAACATCACAGGAAAAAACTACGGCCCCACCACTACTCACAAAAGCATTCCAGTGCCCAGAAGGCTAAAAAAAAAAAAAAAAGGAAAAACAATAGAGAAAATCAATGCAGTTAAGAAGAGAAAATTGATCTTTCTTGAAAAAATTAATACAATGGACAAAACTCTCGCAAGACTGACAAATTAAAGAAAAAAGAGAAAGAAGACATAAACTACCAGTATGTGGGGGAAGCAGAGGATATCATTATGGAAACTGCAGATATCAAAGAGAGAGTGAGGAAAAACTACAAATACCTTAATACATATAAATGTGACAACTTAGAGAAAATGGGCCAATTCCTTGAAAAGTCCACCCTATAATTATAAAGGAAATTGAATTCATAATTTGAAAACTCCCCCCAAGAAAATCTCGAGACCCAGATAGTTTTCTGGAGAATGCTGCCAAAAATTGAAAGAATTAACTTCAATCTTCACAATCTTTTTCAGAATATAGAAGAGGGAACACAATCGAATACATTTTAAGAAGTTAGTATTACCCGGATACCAAAGTCACACAAAGAACACATTTACTTTCAAGTGCCCATGGAACATATTCCAAGATAGACTATATCCTGGGCCAAACCAAATACAGGCTTCACACACACACACAAACACACATCACAGACTAATATCTCTCATGAATATAATGCAACAATCCTTAACAAAATATTAGCAAATAGGCGCCCCTATTTGCTAATAGGCTGGCTCAGTCAGTAGAGCATGCAACTCTTGGTCTCAGGGTTATGAGCTGAAGCCCCACGAAGTCAGCCTCTGACTTCCACTAAGGTCATGATCTCACAGTTCCTGAGTTCGAGCCCCGCATCGGGCTCTGTGCTGACAGCCAGCTCAGAGCCTGGAGCCTGTTTCAGATTCTGTATCTCCCTCTCTCTCTCACCCTCCCCTGCTCACGCTGTCTCTCTCTCTCAGAAATAAATAAAACATTTTTTAAAAACTAAAAGAATAAAGTAGTTATAGGAATGTAGGTTAGAAGGTGTTTGATGAAATCTTAAGCCATCCTGTTGAAATAAACTATAATTTAAATGCTGACAGAGCTATGCTTTTCACAAAAATAAAAGAAGAGAAATAAGGAATATTTAATTCAAGTGGACGCAGTAGTACAGTAAACAAAGAGAGTACACTAGGGGGTTAAATATCTTAGATGATTTCAAATATATACATATTTCTTGGTATTTAAAAGTATAAAAGTATTAGAAATTAGAAAAGGGAATCTATTAAGATTAAAAATTATTGCAAAAAAAGAGAGATTATAGTGTACAAGAGAGAAGAGAAGAAACAAGAGAGAAGATTTGATCAAAATATCAGAAGCTAACGCTGCAATAGCTCAGTAGGCCTTCGACTAGTCTGATTAAGATAAACCAAAGTAGGGGCGCCTGGGTGGCTCAGTCGGTTAAGTGTCCAACTTCGGCTTGGGTCATGATCTCATGGTTCGTCCGTTCCAGCCTCATATCGGGCTCTGTGCTGACTGCTCTGGGCCTGGAGCTTGCTTCGGATTCTGTGTCTCCTTCTCTCTCTGCCCCTCCCCTGTTTGCACTTTGTTTCTCTCTCTCAAAAAAAAGAAGAAATGTTAAAAAAAAAATTTTAATATAAAAATATCTCTAATATTCGACCAATTAAACAACAATATTTTGTTTAATATCTGTGAAGAAAATGATGCCTACTAAGCTTGGTCCTGTTGTTATAGAAAATTGAATTATCAGGAGTTGAGTTTATTTCTCTAATGAGGAAAATACCAATGATAAGCAAGATACTTTTCCTGAAGGCTTCAGGAATAGGAGGAATTAGATTAGACACAATATATAGATCAGGAATGATTTTGAAGAAGAAAAAAAAAGGCTAGCTGGGAAGTCTATATAAGGAGAAATTAGACACTTAGAGCCCCTCTCCTATCCAAGGGGGGAGACTAATTTTCCCCGAGCCTAGTTAAATGCTCAAGAGAAATTGAGCCCTCTAGCAAGTGCAGGCGTGTTCAGGTGAGTTGACTAGGTATGAGGTGGGCACCACTGGCACCTGGTATGCTCCCCAGATGCCCTTTTCCAGGGTGTCCTGGCCAACGTGCTTCAGTCAAGCCAGGAAGGACATCAAAAAACAGGAAGACACAAGATTCAGGAAAAAGGAGGTTTAGTACAAAACATAGGTGCTGGGAAGTCCCAGGACAGCAGAACACGGGGGGCGTAGAGATCAAACAATCCAAATCAGTGCCAACGAACCGTGAATTCCAGGAGGAACTTTTTGCTGATGAAAAATAAATAAATAAGAAAAAGAAACTGAAAAACGTCTTGGTACATTTACCCAGGTGGGAAATAGTATTAAGTTGCTTCAGAATGTTTTTCAAAACTTTGGGAATAGCTAATAATAGGCACACAGAAAACTAACCAAGTGACAAAAATGAAGCAGTTATTATCTCTAGAGAGGAAAAGATTGTTCGGGAAAGGACATATAATCAGTGAACACTGTGTGTCTCAGTAATGAACAGCAGCCGCGAAATGCTGATAAAGCTGTAATGGACCAGTGGGTAAGGAAAGAGGGAAGTTAGTAGCGAGGGTATGATAAGAGCGATCTTCATATTCATTGGAATGAGTTCAAATGGATAATATCTAATACTGAAAAAAATCAAGAAATAGCAGCATATGACATATGGAAGTAAGTTAACAGAAGACCCAGTTAAAATTGTTGAAAATTACTATTATTTTATTGCCTCCAGGGAATAGGGCTGAGGGGGGTAAGGAAAGGGCCAATAAATAGCTATCTTCTTACATGCCTTGCATTCTATTATTCCATTTAAGTTGTGTGTGTGCTCCGGGGGGCACCTGGGTGGCTCAGTCGGTCAACTGTCCGACTTCAGCTCAGGTCATGATCTCATGGTTCATAGATTCAAGCCCCATGTCGGGCTCTGTGCTGACAGCTAGCTCAGAGCCTGGAGCCTGCTTCAGATTCTCTCTCTCTCTCTCTCTCTCTCTCTTTCTGACCCTCTCCTGCTCACACTGTCTCTCTCTCTCTCAGAAACAAGTAAAACATTAAAAAAATTTTTTAAAAAAAGAACAAATTGTGCATGTGTTCCTTTAGCACATGCTAAAGCTTTTAAAAATCATTTAAAAATGAAGGAAAGAAAAACAGAAAATAAATAAAAATGAAAAAAGCATTGTCTTCACACATACATTTAAAGATATTTACATGCAAAAAAAAAAAATCACATAGACCACACCACTGTGCAGTGAAAGTAGAAAATAACAACAAAGGAGAGAAGGCTTATTCCTCTTGAAAAGAAAACCAACAAAGAAAAGAAAAACTTCTATATCAACCTTGAGTTAAGAAGGGAGTAAAACTAAAGTTATAGATTATTTAGAAATAAGTAACAATGACAGGAATATATGGTTGTGGCCAAGATAACAATAAGAGGAAAAGTTATAGCCTTTGTGAATTTGTGTAAAACCATAAGCTTAGGCGCACCTGGGTGGCTCAGTATGTTAAACATCCGACTTCGGCTCAGGTCATGATCTCATTTGTGAGTCGGAGCTCTGTATTGAGCTCTCTGCAGTCAGCACAGGGTTGAAATCCTGCTTGAAATCCTCCTGCCCCCCTCTCTCTCTGCCTCTGTACTGCACTCTCTCTTTCTCTCTTAAAAATAAATAAACATTTTTAAAAAAGAAAAGTTTAGAAATAAATTAATAATGCGGTAAATCTAAAGTAGAGGGAGGCAATAATGCATTAGGAAACAAAAGGCAAAGACCTGATCAATAAGACAAGATCAATAAGACAGGACTAAGAAAACCGACAAACCTCCGGCAAGTCTGATTAAAGCGGACGAGTGGTCAAGGTGGTTGCCTCTCCAGGAGTCATTCCACCTTGGAATGATTAAGGAAGTTATGGTGGCCAATTTCATCCCCTTCTGAATGATTGGTTTAGCAATGGGCACGTTACCCAGTCCTGACCTATACGACACGGCAAGATTGCTGGAGGAAAGTTCGACACTCTTAAGAGAGAGACACGTAGAAGAGGTCGTTAGTCTCTTTCTTTCTCTGTATTTTTGAGTCTGATGCTCGGAGCTGCTAGAATCATCTTGCTGCTGGCCCAAGGTCCGTGACCAGAGAATTGAGGAAAATTGGACCCAGAGTCCTGATGTACTACAGACATCCTGTCTCTCGACTTTTTGTTATGTGAGATAATACATTTCCTCACTGTTTAAGCCAACTCGCATCATGCTTTCCTGTTATTTCCAGCTGAAATCATCTTACTGATAAAAGAAAGAATGTTCAAAAGCTAGGCATGAGAGGAGGGACAATTTATGTGGACAGACACATAAGGTATTACCAAAAAATAGAAGAAAATGTGGCGTACCGCTGCATACCAGCAAAATGGATGATTTTTCAAACTTGACTCCAAGAGAGATAGAAAAGCCTGATGAGGCCAATAATGACGGGAAACAAAAGTTTGTCAAAGATGTACCCCAAAAAAGGTATCAAGCCCATATGATATTATAGGAGAAGTCTATCAAACCTAAATTGTCTATTCTCAGGGGACGTTGACTGACCTTAGAAAGTACAAGAAACAGGGCAGATTGGAGGATGTAGGAAGCTGGTCTCATCCAGGCAGTGCCACTGCGATGAATGAACTTCACCTGCCTTCCCTCATGGTCTAATCTGCTCCAGATTAAAAATGTCTCAATTGATCAAACATTGAAAGGAAGAAAAGAATGTTTTAATTGTTTATTTATTTTTGAGAGAGAGAGAGAGCAAGAGTGAGCACAAGTGGGGAAGGGGCAGAGAAAGGGGGAGAGAGAGAATCCCTAGCAGGCTGCAGGCTCTGAGCTGTCAACACAGAGTCCAATGTGGGGCACAAACCTACAAACCACGAGATCATGACTTGATTGGAAGTTGGATGCTTAGCCGACTGAGCCAGCCGGGCGACCTTGATGTCCAGATTGAAATTCTGGGAAGACAGCACTTGTCCGATCAGCTGGGGTGCACGCTCTCCTCTGGGATCAGAGATGCAGCGAGCCCACCTACCCACATGGACTGACGGGGCAGCAGGATCTTGCCAAAGCAAGATCAGTCTTTGTTACGAAAATCAGGGAAGGTTCATGCCAGGAAGGGAACAGTGCCATAGTCCATTATAATCCGATTGGCAGATTGGCACAAATGTAAAATTTTAAGTGCCCAATATGGACAGGGGTGTCAAGAATTGGGCACTCTAAAATATTCCGGGGGGGACAGGGAAGCTGCTACATCTAGGACTTTATCCTTCAGAAAGAGTCACACGTGTTCATAGCAGCTCTCTCCACAATAGCTAAAACATGGAAAGAGCCTAAGTGTCCATCAACGGACGAATGGATCCAGAAGATGTGGTTTATCTATACCATGGATTACTACATGGCAATGAGAAACAGTGAAATCTGGCCATGTGTAGCAACATGGATGGACCTTGAGGGTGTTACGCTGAGCGAAATAAGTCAGGCAGAGAAGGACAAATATCATATGTTTGCATGTATAGGAGGATTAGGAGGAACTTAACTGAGGACCATGGGGAGAAGAAGGGGGGAAATGGTGGGGGAAAGGGAGAGAGGCAAACCATGAGAGACTCTTGAATGCTGAGAACAAACTGAGGACTGATGGATGTGGGAGGGGAGAGGGGAGATGGGCATGGAGGAGGGCTCTTGCGGGGATGAGCACTGGGTGTTATATGGAAACCAATTTGACAATAAACTATTTGAAAAAATAAATAAATAAATACAATTTTAATGTGGGAAAAAAAAGAAAGAGTCACATGTGCACTCAAAAATATCACCCCAAAATTTATTGGTTTATTGCAGCACTGTGTGTAACAATGAAAAATTGGTAACATTTAAAGTGTTGGTGCACTGCGGAACACCATATAATCCTCAAAAAGAAAAAAGTTCCATGGAAAGAACCCTATAATACACCGTCAATCAAAATAAACCAACTGCATTAGGAAATGTAAAATATGGCCCCACTTATGGTCTTTAAAAAACTGTAAATATGTGTCAGATGCATACCAAAAATTTCAGAAATACACACCACATGTTCAATAGCAGTTACCCACAGAAAGGGGAACAAGGCAAGGGGGTCGTGAAAGGGAGCATTTGCTTTTACTCTATATATTCCTGTATGGTTTGAACTACATGCTTACAGTGAGCATGAATTTCTGTCCATGTGTGTTTATGAAAACATGTGAAAATATGATGTGATCCAATTTTTAAAAATAGATATACCTATTGCTACAGACGAGAACGTGGATTGGCACTCTTCAAATGTGGGCATTGACTATTTCCGGTTAGTAGGCATACAGGTGATCTCTTTTGCTTATCTGTATTTTAATTTTATAAAAAAAAAGTGTAGTAAAATAAGCTACATAGAAATTTTTATTTCCTTTTGGAAGTAAGTGGCTATCATGAAATTTATAGATATACATTATTCCCTTAAAAATGAACAGGAAGAAGAAATGTGAACAGGAAGCAGAAATATGAATGGCTAATATTCTGACTCTGTAAATTCTAAAGCACCTTGTTTGGCATAAGGTAAGCCCTCAATAACCTAGTAATAGCATTACTATTCCTTATTATTATTACACTATGTGAGTGTGAAATCTGACTGTGGGACTATAAAATGTATCATAGAAAGCTCTAGAAACTATAAAGAAAAGGGAACAGCCAAATCCTGAGCGCAAGGATGCTTACTGTTCAAGAAGGTTGTGTTAGCGTCCCAGGAAAGTGAGGCCACTCCAAGGGCACCCACCAAACCCTCAGGGAAACTGTCAGTCACGTTCTAACCTGCCGGGATAGCTTCTCTAAGAAGGTCACATCCTGCTGGTAAATATAGGAGAAGATTGGGGCAGGAAGAGCCAGCAATCTCCCCTGAGGACTCATCTGAAGCTTGGCTTCCTGAGAACAAAGTTGCAAAACAAAGTGATTGCTTTCTTTGCCAGAGGAAAAGGAAGAAGACATGGAAATCAGAAGACACGTTTCCTGGAAGAAGAGTAGTCAGTTTTTCTTCTTTTTTTTTTTTTTTAAATGTTTTATTTATTTCTAGGAGAGAGAGAGACAGCGTGAGCAGGGGAGGGTCAGAGAGAGAGGGAGCCACAGACTCTGAAACAGGCTCCAGGCTCTGAGCTGGCAGTCAGCACAGAGCCCGATGCGGGGCTCGAACCCACGAACCGTGAGATCATGTCCTAAGCGAAAGTCGGACGCTTAACTGACTAAGCCACCCAGGCGCCCCAAGAGTAGTCAGTTTTAAGAGGGATACTCACCCTACACTCCAAACCTTCCCTCTCCTCCACCTCCTACCCATCACTACCTTCCCAAGATTTTTACTGCTCAAAAGAAATAGATGAGTCTACACTCCAACCAATACAGCCTTTAACAGGGCAAGGGAATGTTGTTTTTTTCATAGTATTTTATTATAAAAGGAATACACGATCTCTACAGAAAAATAAAGAAGGAAAATGGAAAGCACCAATAATGAATTCCATCACCCTGAAACAACCACTTTTAGCATGTTGGCCAACGTTGGTCTGTTTCATCATTTCTGAAGCCGTACGTACTTCCACAATTTTCCTCGTGAAACTTGTAACATAAATATTTTCCATGTTGCTACAATCTCTTAATAAATGTAATTTTTTATCTGCTGTGTGAATGTGTGCAGAAGAGTCTTAATGGTGAGAAGGACGGAGACGCAGAAGGAGTCAGTACAGTCAGTCATCTGGGGCCATATTGTCTGTGACTTTTAGGACAGGGAGCACCAGTTTTCACACAGGTCACTCTGCAAGAGTCCTTCTTCTTTGGAACCGCAGCACCCTCTTGTCCTTCCTAAGGGGAGTTCAGGCCAGGCGCCCTGGCCCCTCTGATTCTCTTCCCCAGGTCTCAGGCAAGATGATGGAGATTAAATGTGGTTCTGGTAATCCGGCTCCTCTGCCTCTTCCTCTATGGCTTCCGGGTGCAAGAGAAGGGAATAGGTGATGGCATTCTCAGCCTAGAGAGAGCAGAAAGGAGCAGTCACGGGGAGGGAGGCAGCAGAGGAGGGGGGAGGAGGGGATGGTTGGGATGGCTCACCTCAATTTTGGCTGCGTCTTCATCATTGGTGAGATTGGCTGTGGGCAACAAGAACAGAGATCAACCAGGGCGCTGCTGCAGAAGCGGGGTGGGGGTGGGGGGGTGTGGGCAACCACTGCTGCAGAGGCTGCAAAACCAAAGCCTGGACCAGACCTTCCAGAAGGACCTGGGGCCAAGGGCTTCGTTCGCCCCCCGGACTCCCCCACTGGCCACACCGGCAGCGAGAGGCAGTCTGCGCTGCATGCTTTTCAGAGCATTGCTGACTTTTTCTAGAAGCCAGCCAGCCAGCCTGGGGTATCTGAGAACTGGGGAAGAGCTGGGGGCTGTTCAGTGTCACAGTGAAGTCAAGTCCAGATTCGTGCCAGCCCCAGAAGACTGAGGGGCGTTTGGGCATTGGTCAGATGCCCCGCGTCTTGGCGGGAACTCCCAGAAGAATGTGAGCAAAGCTCCCTGACGTTAAAAGGAAAGAAAGCGCAACGTTGAAAGCAAGGGAGGGGAGGAGGGAAGCGAGCAAAACAAGCCAGTACGTCCCCTGCTAGATGGCTAAAACACCAAATTCCCACATGTTTTTGGCCAAAAAGCTCACTTCGTCAGTGTGGAAAGTAGCCTCGGGATCTGTGAAGCAGCATTCCTCAGGAAGGGGCTGGAGGCTCTGGGACAATGCATTCAGTGTCTCCACTCCCCTGAACACAAGGAGCCTCTGTTCACCATGTTCCAAATTCTGGAACAAACCACCTCCCCGAAGGCTCCTTCCAATATATTTCTCAACAATCCCAGCAACCTCGCTAGCTGATGGGAAACCACCAGCCCCGGTGGCTGGCTGTGAAAGAAATACTGGTGGGATGTATTGACGCCAGTGTGGACAGAGCCAAACCTCCAGGTGGCTGTCCCCTTTGTGTTGGGGCTTTTCCCTAGATCTGCCTTGGCCTGGTGTGGGCTCAGGCCCGTGTCCCCGCGTCACGTGGCCAAGAATGCAAGGGCCTTGCTCAAAGCTCAAAGCGTTTGTCCCGCCATTTAGCTCTCGAATCTGTTGGTTCTTTTCTGAGTCACACTCCTGCCATTTGACTTAGAGTCTTCGAGGGCCTGCTATTCTCTTGCTGCTCCGGGAGCCCCTCGAGAACGTCCCAGGTTCCCTCGTGCCCCCGCTCAACTACAGTCAGGAGGTAACCTGGAGTAGACCTGCTTCCACCTGGGCCGGGGGGAGTCGGATGGTCACTGACTCTCAGAACGTCAGCCCTGGAAGGGCTTCGAGGTCATCCAGGCCAATCCACTCCTTTCCTCAGGGAGGTGACCGCTCCCATGGCCGGGAACATTCGAGACTCCACCTGATAACGGTGAAAGCTAACTTATGCAAGTGGGCATCAGAACCAAGCTTTGCCCACAAGTGAAGCCCACCGATGAATGTGCCCAGTCTTCTAGAACTTTCTCAAGCCCAGATTTCCTGGTGCCCCACCCTTACCAAGTCACTCCCAGCGACGGACTCCTCAGTGTGTCCTGGGAGGATTCCCTAGGTCTCCGTCTCCTTTCGTCTCAACCCTGTCTCAGTCCTCCCGCTTCTAACTTCGGTCCCGTGCCAGCTGCGCCAAACCCCACAGAAGGTCCCAGATATTTCCGATTTCCTGCTCTGGAAATGTTCCCAGCGTTCCTGGCTCCGAAATTCTACCACAGGCCTCCCCTCTCTGTCCGGGACAGGTGGTCGCCTTCCCCTCATCCCCAGCGAGGTCGTCTTGAGGCCCAGGAGTTAGTCTCAGAACTGACCAAGCGATTTGAGTCCTTGTCCTCCTCCCCCCGCCCCCTCCCTCTCCTGCGCCCCCAGCTGAACTCACACAAGCGCCGGCTGCTGGCTCCAATCCACTTAGCAGCCCCAGGCAGGGCCCCTCAGGCCCCCAGACGGGGAGCTGCACTCACCTGGGTCCTCAGGGGGGGCCTCTCCCATTTCCCTGTGCTCAGGGTATCCTACGAGAGCTATGGGGGATGGGGTGCACATCGGAGGTTAGTAGGATTGTGGGACCCGAGTCCTAGGGCAAGGACCCAGGGTAGGATGGGGTTAGAATCAACACGGACCCCTCCCGCACAGAGACCCCTCCCGCACAGAGATGCCTCCCCTCCTCCCCACTCCCTGGCCGTCGGGCCCAGGCCCTGGCTGTAAAAGGGCTGGTCCAGAGAGACAGGAGTCGTTGGGTCAACAGCGGAGTCTCCTGGAACTGCTTCTTTCTCAGGCTTCTTCTGCCTTTAATTTTTTAAATTTTTTTTTAATGTTTTATTCATTTGTTTTTTTGAGAGAGAGACAGAGAGCGTGAGCAGGGGAGGGTCAGAGAGAGAGGGAGACACAGAATCCCGGCTCCGAGCTAGCTGGCAGCACAGAGCCCGACTCGGGGCTCGAACCCACGAACCGTGAGATCATGACCTGAGCCGAAGTCGGACGCTTAACCGACTGAGCCCCCCAGGCGCCCCTGTTCTGCCTTCTGAAAGGCGTTCCTTTCTCCCACTCAGTGTTCTCTCTCTGCGTCTCCGTATTTGCTTATCATCAGTAACTGAGGTCGTGGCCCGGGCCGGTTGCAAAGTGCTTTGTGAGGTATTAGTAACAGTCTTTCCTCTTCTCAGTGGCCCTCGGTCATTTGTCCCCCTTCTTCCCCTGGGTGTCTGTAGACTTTCTCTCCAGCCAGCTAGCTCTGCCACGTGATGAGCTGTGAGCATCCGCTTATCAGATCTCTGCGGCACCTGCCCTGCCCTCCGCTCCTCTGCGTTAGTGCTAAGCGGGAAGGAGCTGGTCTCCAAGAGCCCAGAGTATTCAGTGAACGGAAGTCTAGCGAGCGTCCGGCTGCCTGGCAAACTGTGCTAGGTGCTGAGGGGAAGTGAGCGAGGTTACTTCCCTCCTGTGGTCTTGCCACACGCTTCGTCAGAACACAGTTTCGTTCTTTAATGTGGCCTCTGTGGTCTGCGTGACCCGGCCGTTGTCCATTTGCCTGCCTGACTCAGGTCTCCTTCCTTTGTGCCTTGCAGTTTATGGCCTCCACGCCTCCCACCGCCTCCAGTGCGCTCCTCGCTCCTCCCCAGGCCCCTTCCCAGCTGCGGGGTTCCCCATTTCCGTGTCCAGAACGCTCTTCGGCCCACTTTGCCCGGCTAACGGCTCCCTTCAAACATGGCCTCCTCCGTAACGATAACAGATCTCACTTGAGTGCTGTTCGCTGTGAACTCGGCCCTGTCGTAAGAGCTCAGCCTCATTCGTCCCTCCTACAACCCTACGGGGTAGTTTCCATCAGTGTCCTCATTTTCCGGATGAAGAAACGGAGGCGCAGAGAGGTCAAATAACTCACCCAAGCTCACACAGCGGGGGAGCAGTGGAGCAGAGATTTAAACTCTGGTGGTGGGGCGCCTGGGTGGCTCAGTC
Source organism: Hyaena hyaena (assembly GCF_003009895.1). Taxonomy (NCBI): domain Eukaryota; kingdom Metazoa; phylum Chordata; class Mammalia; order Carnivora; family Hyaenidae; genus Hyaena; species Hyaena hyaena. The sequence continues at coordinate 111,144 of NW_024080908.1, read as the reverse complement.
GGTTAAGCGTCCGACTTCTGCATCAGGTCATGATCACACAGTTCTTGGGTTCGAGCCCTGCGTCAACTCTGTGCTGACAGCTCAGAGCCTGGAGCCTGTTTCGGAGTCTGTCTCTCTCTCTCTCTCTCTGACCCTCCCCTGCTCACGCTGTCTCTCTCTCTCTCTCTTAGAAATAAATAAAACATTAAAAAAAAAAGAAAGAAATGAAACATTAAAAATTAAAAAAAAAAAAAACTCGGGTGGTCTGGCCCCATCACGTGTGTTAGGGTCACTACATGTACCACTGCCTCCTGAGAAAGCTTCTTCGATGGCTCCCCGTGTGCTGGGTCGTGCGGGCCCCTGTGTCCCCTGCATCCACAGCCTCTGCACCTCTCTGTCATTGCTGCCATCACATCTGGTTATAACGATTTACTTATAGGCCTGCTGTCCCCACTGCTCTGTGAGCTCCTTGAGAGCAGAGACCCGACTTACCACCCGCAGCGCCTAGTAGTGCACACACCAGCACGTTTGTCCGAGCCTTGTTGAATGAATGAATGAATGCATAGATGGATGGATGGATGAATGAAACGTGGGGTATAGGGACACACGGTGAAGTGTCCAACTCTAGATTTCAGCCCATGTCATGATCTCACAGTTGGTGGGATCGAGCTCCCCATCGGGCTCTGCACTGAGAGCAAGGAGCCTGCTCGCGCTCCCCTCTCTCCCTCTCTCTCTGCCCCTCCCTCCCTCCCTCTCTCAAAATAAATAAACTAAAAACAAAAAACCAAGGGACTATGAATCATAAGGATCCTCTTAGCCCCAAGAGAAGGGTTCTGGCCACGTCCAGGGTTAGGGCCCTGGCCGAACAGGAACTGATAACAAGAGAAACCAAGAGAAGCCACAAACCTGAAGTCTGCTTCTGCCTGCGGCGGAGCCAGGCCACGACGGCAGCGAGGACGGCCACGGCGACAGTGCCCACAACCACAGCCACAATCACCACTGTCACTGAGGAGTCACTCCAACTGGACTCTGGGGAAGACAGACCTCAGGACAGCCGGTCCTCTCCCACGGTGCCTGTCCCCGGGAGCTGCTTAGTGTCTGGGTCCCTCGCAGGTGCTGCGCTCACTTCCTCCCCCAGCCTCCCCTGCACGGGCTGCTGCGGCCTGAGTGTGCCTCCCCCACACCAGGTGCCTAATAAAGGCACCCGAGAGCCTGTGCAGGGGGCGGGGGGGCCTCAGGAAGGGCTCCTGTCAGCCCTCAGGGAGAGGAGGGAGGGGGGCCTGAAGCCTCCCCTGGTGGAAGGCACCGCCACTGGATCCAGCAAGGCCTTGAACCGTGGGATGTGCCCTGCCTTGAGGAGCGAGCGGATGAACACAGCGTGAGCACTAAGAAGAAATGGGAAACCCTCTGTCCTCGGGCACGTCCAGGAGCTCAAGGAGCCTCTGCGCCCACCAGGGAGCTCGGCGTCATTGCTGTCCTTAGGATAGGACCTGCGGGCCAGCAGCACACAGCCTTTCCACCTGCGACCTGAGGCTGAGGGCCCCGCACCCCAGCACCTCCTCCGGCCCCTTGGCCAATATTTATCAAGGCCCCTGTTCCTCCCCCTCTTTTCCTCAGGGCCCAGCTGTTTCTCCTGGGATATCTCTCAGGTCCCCAAGCAGCTGTACCTGGCCACCCCCTAACCCTCTCCCCACCCTGACGGAGCTCCCACCTTGCACGGTGATGGCCACAGACTGTGACGTCCGCATCAACGGCCATATTAGCCCTGTGCAGTGGTACTTGCCACTGTGGCTGACGTTTGCCCGTGGGATGGAGAAGGTGGAATTCATCGAGGAAAACTGCTTGGATTTCCCATTCTGGAAGAACGTGATCTTGTACAGACGCCTGTTCCTCCAGCCGTGGCACCTCAGGACGATGGGCTCCCCCTTCTGGAACACCAGGCGAGGGGTCTGGATCACCAGCCAGTCTGGAAGACACAGAGGGCCCCCAGGAACCAGGGGGTGTTGACTCAACTCTGAGACTTGCGCTGTCCTTACTGGTGGGACATGGTGCATGGAGGGAAGGGCTGGAGTTCGGAATCCAGTGGCCCCTGGTGTCCACAGCAGGCTCTGCCATCTGGGAGCATGGCAATTGTGGGCCCCTTCTGGGCCCCGGATTCCTCAGCCGTGAAAATGGATAGCAGAACACCACGCATCTACAGTAGATCCTGGCACGTAGTAGGTGTTCAGGATATGCCTGCCTTCTCTGTCCTGCCCAGTAGGCCCTGGCAAGAAGGATACAAGGATCCCACCCAGAAAAGTGAGGAGGGGCACCTGAGTGACTTAATTGACTGATTGAGCATCCAAATTTGGTTCAGGTCATGATCTCACAGTTCGTGAGTTCAAGCCCTGCATCCAACTTTGTGCTGACAGCTCTGAGCCTGGAGCCTGCTTCAGATCCTGTGTCTCCCTCTCTCTCTGCCCCTCCCCCACTCAGTCTCTCTCTCTCTCTCTCTCTCTCTCTCTCAAATAAATAAACATTAAAGAAAAAGAGAGAGAGAGAGAGACCCCAGGGCGCAGTCCCTTCCTTGGGGGAGGGATGGGAGAGATCCAATCTGACCAAGGAGGTGACATATGTCTTTCGGGAGAGAAGTCACGGACATGTGGTGTTAGGGTATTTGAGGTATGTTGGGAACCGTGGAGTTTTACGTCATGGGGTCTTTGTCTGAAAGCAGCAGTGTCTTGGGCGAGTCATTAGCCGGCCATGTACCTTTTCCCTACCAATTTTCATTCTTTCACTGAGGAAGAAAAAATACTTAGTAATTGTAATCGTATTGTGTAGGGAATAGAGCCTTCCTGACCTCAGTCCATGTACTCCTTTTCCTTTTTTATTTTTAATGTTTATTTTTGAGAATGAGCGAGAGAGAGCATTAACAGGCAAGGAGCAGAGACAGAGGGAGACACAGAACCCGAAGCAGGCTCCAGGCTCTGAGCTGTCAACACAGAGCCCGACACGGGGCTCAAACCCACGAACCATGAGGTCATGACCTGAGCCGAAGTTGGACGCTCAACCAGCTGAACCACCCGGGTGCCCCACACCTTTTCCCTAAAGCGGGAGCACAGAGCAGGGCTGGAACTGGAAAGACAGGCGGAAGACAGAGCAGAATTAGAAGGGGGCAGGGACGGGGTGGGGGCGGGGCAGGAAGAGTGACAGCAGCATGGTGCGTGAGGGCCAGCACTCCCTGCGGCCGGCTGACCAGAGCGAGGCCCACCCCGTTCTGCACTGGCCGGTGATCCTGCCAGGGATGCAGGGGGGAGAATGCTCAGAGGCTCACTACCCAGGGACTGAGTGACAGCAAAGAGAAAAGGAAGCCCCAGCGACAGCGGGAAAGCAGAGGGGACACTCTTGCGGCCCGGGTCCCACAGGCTAGAAAAGCCCAAGTCTCCTGTTGGGGAGACACATTCCACCCACGTCCCCGCCTTTCCCTTCTGCAGATTCGTCCTCTGCGGGAACTGAGACTCAGGCTGCACCCTGCACCCCAGGGTGAGGCTGAGCGAGCGGCCCGGGGCCCTGCACTGCCTCTTTCACAAGATTGGACTCGCGCAGGCAGGAACGCTGAGACTGTAAAGCTTCTAAAAATAAAGTAGAGGCGCGCCTGGGTGGCTCCAACCGTTGAGCATCCGATTCGTGGCTTTGGCTCAGGTCGTGACCTTGCAGTGTGTGGGATCGAGCCCCGAGTCGGGCTCTGCGCTGACAGCTCAGAGCCGGCTTGGGCTTCTCTCCCCTCCCCGGCTCTCTCTGCCCCTCTCCCGCTCCCGCGCTCCGTCTCTCTCTCTTTCAAAATAAATAAACAAAAAATAATAATAATGAAGTAGAACCCAGAGACAATGCCTGCTGCTGGTGGCACCAGGACGACTGGCGCGCATCTCGCCCCCCCATCTAGGCGGGTCCCCATCGCGGAGGACGTTCGTCATGGTCATTGGGATGGCCCTGCCTTCCCTGCAAAGCCTGTGCTGGTGCCAGGTCATGACCTGGTCACTGGGGAGTGACGGCCACAGGCTGGTTTGTGGGGGGCCCCCTTAGCTCTCCGGGAGCACACTTATCTTGGGGCAGATCTTGAGATCGGGCCCAGTCTGGTGTTGGTGGCACTCGGACAATCTCCAGGTAATCAAGGGGCCTTTTCGGTGACCTGGGAACGGAAGTCCTCTGCAACCCGGAAACCGGGCAGAGAACCGATGAGCGCACACGTCCCTCCTTGCTCCAATGGCTAGCGGGGGACACACGCAGTCCGGGGGGGGGGGAGTTAGGGGGGGTGTCCTCACCTCCTTCCCTTCCTGGAGACACAAAAGTCAAGGCCCTGCCAGTCGACAGAACCTTCTGTCCCTTCCGGTGGGGCCGAGAGTGGGGGGCGGGGGGGCTGGGCAGCAGGCCCTGGGCTTTTGAGGAAAATTTGGGAATCAGGTGAGGCAAAGGGGCTACACGGAGAGTAACGGTGACAGCACATATCTTAACTGCCTGGTGGCTTTTCTTTATGGAGAGATGCCTTTCTCCCAGGAGCTTGGTATAATCACTCATCTGCTCGGTGTTCAAGCCTTTGTCCCCCATCAGGAGGGAAGTGCAAACACAGCTAACCCACAATTTTCAGGTCAGGTTGCCTGCAGGGGCGGGGGGGGGGGGTGTGCAGGGAAATGTGATTCTCACCAGGACTTGGGGAGCGAGGCACCGTTACCCCCAGGAGCAGGTGAGGAAACGGACCCAAGGCCAGACTGATGGCCGCGCTCCCGTGGCTGGTAGCGAGCAGCCCCGGTTGGCCCGGCTGGTTCGTGACTGCCACAAAGGCGGGTTTCTACCAGCCGGAATTTCCTTCTGCTTCTCTCCTAACCCTCGGCTTGTTCGCAGCCTTGTCACGGTTCTCGCTCAATCAGGACTGAGGCAGCCCAGCTGAACAGACCCAGAGGAATCTCTTAGGAACGTCCACCCACCACACGCACTGCACAAATGGGGGGCAAGGGGAAATGGGGGGAGGAAACGACTTCAAACAGCTGGCAGCGGCGCCTCTTCCCTGAAAGCCTCTGTGGGCAGGACTGGTCTCTCCCGGTCCTCCCAGACCAGCCCCGGGCCTCCTCCACTGACCGGAAATCACGTCCAGATACACGGGGTCGCTGAGGCTGGTCTGGTCCGTCTGGCACGTGTACTCGCCTCTGTCCTCCTTGCTGGCCTGAAAGCTGTAGCTGGGCCGGCCCTGCGCCGGGATGGCGCTGCCGTTGTGGAACCACCGGGTGGAGGGGTCCCCAGCTGCGTGGCCTCCCTGGCACTTGAGCGTCACATTGTCCTCCTGGAGCACGTGGATCCACGGGGGCTCAAGGGCCACCACAGCCTTCGGGAGGGCTGCTCAGGGGCAGAGAGAAGGGCAAGCGTGAGGAGAGGGGACCCCAAGGGCCCAAGCAGGCCCCCGATATCAAGCACCTGGCGTCGCGCTGGGGGGCATCGGGCGTGGACCCCGGCCAGACGTCTTCTGCAAGTGTAGGTGGCTCCTTGCCCTCCTACGTCCCACCACGGGGGCCCCTGGGAAGCCAGGTCCCCTCCCGGAGCGTCACCGTTCCTCAGAAAGAGAGGGCAAGAGGGACGCCTGGGTGGCTCAGTCGATTAAGCATCCGACTTCGGCTCAGGTCATGATCGAATGGTTCATGGGTTCGAGCCCCCATCAGGTTCTGTGCTGACAGCCAGCTCAGAGCTCGGAGCCCGTCTTTGGATTCTGTATCTCCCTCTCTCTCTGACCCTCACCTACTCATTCTGCCTCTCAAAAATAAATAAAAAATTAAAAAAAAAAAAGAAGAAAGAAAGAGAGGGCAAGAGGTAGGAGAAAGGGAGAAGGGGCGAGGCAAACGTTCTAGAAATGGATGGATGTCTCACCAGGGGTCATCCGAAGCAGGCCTTTCCTTCCTTGTTTTCCTCCTTCCCTCTCTCCTTTCTCCCTTCCTTCCTCTCTTTCTTTTCCTTCCTTCCTTCCTTTTGTTCTTTCCTTCTCTCTTTCTTTCCTCTCTCTCTCCCTTCTTTCTTTCTTTCTTTCTTTCTTTCCTTCTTTCTTTCTTTCTTTCTTTCTTTCCTTCTTTCTTTCTTTCTTTCTTTCTTTCTTTCTTTCTTTCTTTCTTTCTTTCTTTCTTTCTTTTCCTTCCTTCCTTCCTTTCTTCCTTCCTTCCTTTTGTTCTTTCCTTCTCCCTTTCTTTCCTCTCTTTCTCTCTCTCTCCCTTCCTTCCTTCTTTCCTTCCTCTTTTCCTTCCTCTCTCTCTCTCTTTCTCTCTCTCTCTCACGCACACACACACACACACACACTACACATACATGCCCCTTTGGAACTCACTTTCCTCCCCTGTAAACTGAGGCACTTGCATGCTGTGGACGGCCCCTCCGCAGAGCTGGTGAACACAAGCGGGGGCAGCTGGGGGAGGTGTCCGGCATGAGGCAAACATCCGCTTTCTGTTCTGACCTGATGTCAATCTTTATCCCTTAGAATAGACCTATCCTCAGACCTAAGTCAGAAGAGGCTCTGGGGCCTCAAAAGGATAACGGAAGAGAGAGAAAGGCTGGGGGGCGGGGGGCAGTGCAGGGATCCCTGTGTCAGTGGCCCAGGGAGAACCTCACCCTCCTCCCCGGGCCTGGGGCGTGGGCACCTTAGTGGTAGAGAGAAAGACGCGCCCAGCAGAGTTCACTTCTCCCAGCTGCAGCCAGGGGTCTCCCCCATTTCTGTCCAGGGAGACAGGCCCCGAAGCCCTCAGAGACACACAAAGTGGAGGGTTAATCAGCACATGGGCACACCCCAGGCAGATGATGGGCTTTTGCGTGCAGCTGAAACTAAAATTGCCGGGCTCTTGAGTTTACTTGGAGAGAGAAAGGTGTGAGAGAGAGGGCGAGTTATGTCCTGTGACAACTGTGACAGACAGCTCACCATCAGAGAACCAGAAGGGTTGAAGGCACCTGTGTCCCTAGGCTGCCTGTCCCCTGCTTCCCTGGGAGGAGGGGCAAGAGAAAGGAGAGAGGGGGAGGGGGCGGGCATCTTCCGGGATCCCTGACTCTTTCTTTTTTTTTTTTTTTTAATTTTTTTAATGTTTTATTTATTTCTAGGAGAGAGAGAGAGAGAGACAGCATGAGCAGGGGAGGGTCAGAGAGAGGGAGTCACAGACTCTGAAACAGGCTCCAGGCTCTGAGCTGGCAGTCAGCACAGAGCCCGACGCGGGGCTCGAACCCATGAACCGCGAGATCATGACCCAAGCGAAAGTCGGACGCTTAACCGACTAAGCCACCAAGGCGCCCCAAGCCCTGACTCTTTCTAGGCTCTGCTTCGGTACTGGGTTACTGGGGCGTTCAGGGCATCCCCAGATGGGGCGCTGGGAGTGAGAAAGAAGGTAGCTGGGGGCGGGAGAGGATGTGGGTGGAGCACTCACCAGGTGTCCCCACAACTGGACCTGTAAGAGAGAGAGCAAAGATCAGCCCAGAGTTTAGACTTGATGATTCATCATCACAAAGAATCCCCTCAAAAAAAAAAAAAAGCCCCCATGCAAATCCCCTTAACGTCCTTACCCTTGGCCGTGTCTGTCAAATCCAGCTCTGTTTCCCATGTCTTTACTGGTTCAGCCATGTGTTACTAAAATTACTACACAAGCAGGCAGATGGATGTTCCTAAAAATTTGCAGTCACCATATACAAAAGGACATTGAACTGCCCTTCTGATCATTTTTTAAAATTTTCTTCTTTAATGTTTATTTATTTTTGAGAGAGAGAAAGAGCATGAAGGGGGGAGGGGCAGAGAGAGAGGGAGACACAGACTCCAAAGCAGGCTCCATCCAGGCTCTGGGCTGTCAGCAAAGAGCCCCACACAGGGTTCGAACCCATGAACCACAAGATCACAACCTGAGCCAGAGTTGGACGCTTAACCAGCTGAGCCACCCAAGTGCCCCTCTGACAATTTTCTCTAGGAGATTTGCTCTGCTGCTCAGTGAGGCTCATCTTTTCTGGCCTCCAAAACTTTCCCGCCCTCTGCCTCCGAACCCTTCTCTCTTAATGCCGATGCCTTCCTCAGTACTTCGCAGAAGACAAAAGCTGTTAGGAAATCTCATACCTCCCCCCATTCCCCCAGCTCAAATGTCTGACCTATCTGCACCTCCGTCCAACTTCCTTTCTCGCCGATTACTGGGCAAAGTTTCCCTGCTTCTCTCCCCAGTTGTGGTGGGTCTGTGTTGTGATCTCTGTCACCCTAGCCAGGGTCTCTCTCTCTCTCTCTCTCTCTCTATCATTTCCACCCTCTTCTGCGTCATCAGTCTCTCCTTCTCAGCTGGGTCTTGCCCACAAACACAAACATGTTCCAAGATCTTTCATTTAAAAAAAAAAAAAAAAAAAAGCTTCTGGCTTGATCCCACATATAGTTCCCAAATCATTTCTCTGTTCCCTTTCGTAGCCAGATTTCTCAAAATGTTTCTTCCACCTGGCCCACCCTCACCTCTACTCCTTCCATTCACTGTTTCGATCTCTGCAATTTGGACTCTGTCTTTCCCCAGTTCGCTACAGCTTCTCCTGTTCTTCCCCACGTAAGTGTACATCTTCACCATCTATCTCGTGAGTCAGACCTGAAAACTGCAAGTCACCTTTATTCCCCTCTCTCTCCTAAGCCCCCTGACACTTCACACCAGTGAACCTTGTTGATTCTGCTTCTGGCTTAGGCCCCGAGTCCATCAGCTTCCCTCCATGCCCATGGCCGCCATGCTGGTTTAGGTCACCACCAGCTTTTCCCACCACCTCCTAACTCTTCTCCTCACTCCTGTGTCCTCCTACAATCCACTTCCCACAGAGAGGCAAGAGTTATTTTTAAAATATCAGATCAGAGGGGCACCTGGGTGGCTCTGTCAGTTAAGCATCCAACTTTGGTTTAGGTGGTGATCTCATGGTTTATGAGTTCAAGCCCCACATTGGATTCTGTGCAGACAGCTCGGAGCCTGGAGCCTGCTTCGGATTCTGTGTCTCTCTCTCTCTCTGCCCCTCCCCTGCTCACGCTCTGTGTGTCTCTCTCTCTCAAAAATAAATAAACATTAAATAATGATAAAATAAAATATCAGGTCAGATATCATCACTCCCCTGCTTGCAAACCTACAAGGGCCTTCCTTTGCTCTTGAAATGAAGTGTACGTGTCTATGAGGCCCCACAGGGTGAGGGCCCTGCTCAGCTCTCCCGTCTCATCTTGAGGCCCTCTTCCCCTAGTCATTGAGCTCCTCTTTGGATTCTTCACACTTGGGGCTTTTGTGTATGCTGATCCCTCTTCCCTACACCTACTTCCTTTTTCTCTTCAAAGGGCTAGATCCTTCCTATGCTCCTAGTCTCAGCTCGAGGTCACCTCCTCAGAAAACACTTTCCATATCATCCTGTTTAAGTAGGCTGCCCTTTCTTCTTCCCCACAAAGATTTGTCTTATCAGAGTATCCTGTTTACATCTTCATGGCCCTTTCCAATTTCTATTTGTGACTATGTGTTTGCTTATTTGTTGTTTATATCTCGCAGGAGAACGTAAGCTCAAAGAGGGCAGTAGCCATATCAATTTATTCGCCAATGCTCTGTAAATCTCTTATTGAATGAGTCTAGGTGGGAAATAAGTGGGGGGGGAGGCACAGTTGTATTGACAATGGGAAGTGAAGAAGATACGCACGCGAGAGAAATTTAAGAGGCAGAACTGGGAGTGGGGTAATATAAACAGATGTCTAGGAAAAAGGTTTCTTAATGCTCACACGATATAAATGTTAGAAGGAAGAGTACATTTGTAAGGGGAAGATGATAAGTTGAGTTGGAATAGATCTTGTTTCTGAGCTGGCATATCAGTGTGGAGGTGTCCAACCAGTAGTTGGAAACATGCAATTGCACTTGACAAACAAGAGAGGTAGGTTTGGAAGCTGTTGACATAGAAGTGAGAGCTAAAAACCAGAGTGTGTAGGATTTGGTGAGAGGGACAGTGCAGGAGAGGAGATGAAGAAGTAGAGCCTAAGAGAAGGGGAAGAGGAGAAACAAGAAAAAGGTGAGAAGAGTAGAGAGAATTCATCAGCCATTTATTCATTCCACACTCAATGAATGGTAGGGAACACACACCCAAAAGAATCATTGTAAGGGAGACAAAGACCTTGTGCTCTAGGTCAGGAAGGCTGTCTGTCTTATTCATTGGTAAATCTCCATGTCCTAGAACACGCCTGTCCATAGCATTTATCTAATGATTCAACAGGGCAGTTTGTGGAATCTGTAGAAAGCAGGACATGCAGTGAACACATTGCCTGGTTGTAGAAGATCCACTTGGGGCAATGGGAACATGGTTAAGAGAACAGAATTGGGGCTTTATTCAGTAGGCAATAGGGCAGCACTGAAGGCATTTCTGATGCAATGACTCAGCTGTGACTGTACTTGAAGATGTCATAGCTTCAGTATAAAGCGTGGATTCAGAGTAGAAGAGACAAAAACATCCAAGATGGGGTCAGAGGCTGTTCTAAAAGTTGAGTTATCGATGGGACACCTGGGGGCTCAGTCGGTTAAGCATCCAACTTCAGGATCTCACCATCTGTGAACTGGAGCCCCGCATCAGGTTCTGTGCTGAACGGCTCGGAGCCTGGAACCTGCTTCGGATTCTGTGTCTCCCTCTCTCTCTACCCCTCCTCCCCTCAAAAATAAAGATTAGGGGGAAATTTTTTTTTAAATAATAGAAGTTGAGTTATTGAGTGATGAAGACCTAAATATGGTGGCCCTAATAAGAATGGGAAAACTGGACCAAATCTTTCGTGACTTAGCAAAAGAGCAAACAGAAGAAGATACCAAGTGTTGCCCAGGTGATTGCACATGTGTACCACTATCAGCAGAGATGGGGAGCGTATCCCCTCTCCAGGCCTGAGCTTCCCCACATGAAAAAGGAGAGAGTTCAGTGCTCCATTTACATGCTATTCTACTTCTGTCCATTTTATCCTGCTCATGAGGCAATACTGTCTCTTTCTCACCTCTACTTCCTATCCCAGTATCATTCAGCATTGAGGGCCGAGGGCTCCCACCGTTGGCCACATTTTACTACCAGTCAGAGCACCTGACTGGAAAGTGGCCGCATGTCTTCCTCTGGGGCCGTCCTGAGATGTATCCGAGGTAGGAAACTCTAGGAGTTGAGCTTGGACAGACAGTCCTGGCAAGGCAGCCTCCTTAGTTGGCCTCCCTAGACTTCCTCTCACTGGGCACCGTCAGTCTGTGGTCCACCATCTTGGCCTAGGACTCCGGCTTTCGCCGTGATCAGAGCCAGGACCTATCTCCATGTGTGTGCAGTACAAAGAGGCGTGCGTGATTTCTCCTACAATGGACGATTCCAGAATTGCCAGGGTTGCACGTTCCCTGCGCCCCCATTCCCTGGATCACCCAGACCCTTTTGTGCTTCTTCCCAGGGGAAATCTGACACATAACCAGAAGAGGCTTCTGCTGCCTGAAGTGGTTTCAGGGGCACAGAGAATGACTCCTGCTTCCTCCCTAACTCTTGTCTCAGACAGCGTTAGCCACCCCACTGAAGATTTGGTCCCTGTGGACCACAGATTTCTAAGGAAGGGAAACACCCCGGCCACTCATTAGTCACTCAAACCTAGCTCACTAGACTTTTCAGAGGTAGTGAGTGACAGAACGCCGGTGACCCGACTGTCCAGTGATATCAGGCAAAAGTCACTAACAACAACCAGTGTCCTCGTTTGCCACAGCCAGCAGCCTCATCCGAGTCCGGACTCCGTCAGCCTGCCTTCACCCTCCTGGCACCTGCTTCTGTCCCTCTGGGACCCGGACTCACCCAAGAAGAGCAGAGCCGTCCACAGCAGCATGTCGCCCAAAGAGGGGCAGGGCACGCCCTCAGCCCGGTCACTACCGGCAACAGGGAGGGGACGGGATGAAGGGACCTGCATCAATTCCTGGCACACGTTTGCCCTGGCAGCACCGGCGTGGCAGTCACAGACTTCTCTTGAGGCTTGACTGATTCCACCCAGGGAGGACAGACAGATTCTGAAGTGCCAAAGAGGAAGTGAAAAGAAATGTTGTCTTACCATAGGCCCCTCCCCTTCCACCCTTTTTCCTCTCAACCGGTCCCTCCCAGAAGATTCGGAGCTTCCCAGAAGGGATCTGGCTCAGCCCAAATCCAAATTCACAGAAATTTCAGCAACTGGGAAACAATGTCTTCCTCTTCTTTGGGACACAGCCGGGCTCAGCCTCTGGGAGAAAGAGGGGAGCAGTCACCCAAGCTCAGCTCAGACCCTCCTATCTGTTCCTGGGTCTTTAGAAGAGGCAGTGGAGCAGAATGTGGAGTCAGTCTTCTGTGACTTCTAGTTCCATGCGGAGCCTCGACGATCCTGAAGCCATAGGGGCTCGAGAGAGCCCACCATCATCTCATTTTCTTTATTATCTCCATCCCTGACTCCCTCCTGGGTGCGGAGCAAGAACAAAGAGGTGCGTCAGGGTGGAATGAAGACGATGATCCCCACTTCTTTACCCCCCTTGGACATGCATTCTTTTGTTCCTTCCTTCAACCCTTCAATGGATTATCTTCTGAGCACCAGTCTGGGCCCTGGTTCGTTACCTTTGCCGTCCTCAGTCCCATCACTGTGCCTGTCACTTGGGCGTGGGGGAAGGAACACGGGCCTTGGAGCTAGAGGAGACTAGTTTTGAGTGGTAGGTAGCCTCTCAGAACCCTGGATTGCTCACCTGTACAAGCAAAGGTAATCAGGGGCAGCCCAGTCGGTTGAACGTCTGACTTCGGCTCTGGTCATGATCTCTCCGTCCGTGGGTTCGAGCCCCACGTCAGGCTCTGTGCTCACAGCTCAGAGCCTGAAGCCTGCTTCAGATTCTGTGTCTCCCTCTCTCTTTGCTCCCATCTCCCCCACGCTCACGCACACTCGCTCACTCTCTCTCTCTCAAAAATAATAAATAAACATTAAAAAAAACAACGAGGTAGTCAGGTCTCCCCTTCAAGCAGGATTACTCAGCTTCAGTACTTCTGATATTTTGGGCCAAACAGTTCTCACCGGGATGGCCTGTCCCGTACATTGTAGAATAATTCTGAGCACCTCTGGCCTCTACCTGCGAGATGCCGTGGACACCCTGGTTGTGAAAATGAAAATGTTTCGAGCCTTGGCCAGACGATCTCTCAGAGACAGAACTGCCCTGGGTTGAGAACCACTGCACTTGAGGTTCTTTTGGGAAAGCAAAGAAAATGTGAGAACTAGCAAAATGCCCGGCGCATCATGCGTACCCAATGAAGGCCAGTTTCCTTTTCTTGCTTTCTGTCACCATCCTCACCACCATTTCATGCCCAGAACAGATGATGCTCTTCTCGGGGCCCTCTCCTGGGGCCTCTTTCCCTAATGCCCTCACAGGAAGCAAGCTGTGATACTCAAGGAAATAACACTGTCACGTGTCTTCTCATACCCGGAATCTTCAGAAACCCCAGCAGCCTCAGTCCCTCAGTCACAGGCTTTTACTATTAGCCTCCTTCAATGCCCCACCCCCAATCTACCTCCAGCCCTTATCTGATGTTTAGGTGACTTTCTTATTTTTTTAAAATTTTTAATGTTTATGGGGGGTTTTTTTTGAGAGAGAGAGAGAGAGAGCAGGGGGGGTCAGAGACAGAGGAAGACGTAGAATCCGAAGCAGGCTCCAGGTTCCGAGCTGTCAGCACAGAGCCTGACGTGGGGCTCAAACCCATGAACCATGAGATCTTGATTGAGCCGCAGTTGGAAGCTTAACCGACAGAGCCACCCAGGTGCCCGTTTCAGTGAATTTCTTGACCAGTGACAAGACACCAATGATCGGACATCAATACTTCAAAACTATCATTAGAAGCCAATCAGGTTAATTTGTATATCAAGACTTACAAAATGGAAGTCCTCCTACCAGTGGCCTGGCCCACATCGCAAAATCTAAACCCAAGTCAGCCCGTGCTCACAGGAAACACCTGCCAAGGAAACCTCACGTCCACCAACCACAATGTTCCCACATAGCTTTGGCTGGTGGACTTTATCCTGGAAAATAGGACCAGCCGGCCTTAGAGGGAAACTCCTAGCCTTTGAGCTGATCAGGCCATTCCTAGTTGCCTCTTCCAATGCTCTATACGACTCACTGTTTCCCCAAATCCCTCAAGAAGAGCGCTCTACTGCTTGTGAGGTACTGTGCTCCCCCAACCCATGGAATGTTTTCTCTTAAATAAAGGACATTGAACTTGTTATTAAATTGTTTCAATTTTGTCATTTGGCAGTGTGGGGAATGAGGATGGGAGCCAAGGACCGTTACTAAGATTCTGGGGTTGGTGCCTAGATGCCGGTGAAGGTCTCCGCCTGCAGAGCCATTTTCATTCCCTACCTCTTTGGCTGCTTGCTGGGATCTCTGGTAAACTCCTTTTCCTGTTTCATACGCTGAGCTGTCCAAGTGCGTTTGTTCTACTCCTTCCAGAAGGAAAACTGGAACGTGAGAGACCGGATTTTTCACGGTGAGACCTAGTGAGCCACAACATTTGGGTTTGGAGCCATTAGGGCGACTTGCAAAGCCTCAAGGACAGTCCACAGCATAAAGCACTGGAGGACCTGAGGAATTAAGTGAAGATAAGAAATTTGGACTTCCCTGACCGACAGCACATCAAAATCTAAGAAGACACAGCAGACCATTAAAATGCATTCAAGAGGCACCTGGCTGGCTCATTTGGCAAAACATGTGACTCTTGATCTTGGGGATGTAAGTTTGAGCCCCGCATTGGGTGTAGAAATTACTTAAAAAGAAAATCAGTTTTAAAAATTTTTTTTAATTTTTTTTTTTTTAATTTATTTCTGAGATAGAGAGAGACAGAGTGAGCAGGAGAGGGTCAGAGAGAGAGGGAGATACAGAATCTGAAACAGACTCCAGGCTCTGAGCTAGCTGTCATCACAGAGCCTGATGCAGGGCTTGAACCCACAAACTGTGAGATCATGACCTGAGCTGAAGTTGGACGCCTAACTGACTGATCCACCCAGGCACCCCTCATATCTTTAAAAAATAATAAAATAAAATAAAATAAAATATAAATATAAATAATAAATAAATAATAAATAAAATATAAAATTTTTTATATTTTATATAATAAAATATAAAAAATAAAAAAAATAAAAAAAAAAAACAATCTCCCAATAGAGATTGCCACCCAAATCTAAGGTTCCCGTGCTAGCTGGTCATGGAACAGGTGAGACCAGCACTAGGTCACCTGCCAATCCGGGAAACTTCCCAAGCACCGATGTACACTGTAAAACTCGGCACATTCCTCAACCCCAGTGGCATATCCCTCTCGGTTATTAACTTGGCTTAGAGAGACCGACACCTCGGCTAACGGAACAGGATCCTCAGTTTTCAAAGAATCAAGCATGTCACCTTCCAGGATACCTACTTATTTGCTGTCTGAGAGCCATGGTGCTAGAAGTGTAGATGTCTATAAAAATGGCAAAATCTTACTAGGACACCCAAGAATGACCACAGCTGTTCCGGGAAACTTTCTAATTAGGCAAGATCATTCATTTAAAAAATGCACTTACAGGGTGACTGGGTGGCCCTGGGTTGAAGCACCGGACTTCAGCTCGGGTCATGATCTCACGGTTCATGGGTTTGAGCTCCAAGGCAGCTGACAGCTCAGGGCCTGGAGCCTGCTTCAGATTCTGTGTCTCCCTCTCTCTCTGCCCCTCCCCAGCTCCCGCTGTGGGCGTGTGTCTCTCTCTCAAAAATAAAAAAAATTAGAAAAAAAGAAGAAAAAGAAGAAGTGCACTTGAAAGTAAGGTTTCACAACTAAACAAACAGAATGAGCTACCTATTTTATTTTGATTGATTGATTGATTGATTCAAAACTAGATGTTATAGTTTATTCCATCTTCATAACAACAGACATTACATGTCAAATAAAGCAAACCCTTCTCCCACTTAACCAGGTGCGACATTGGGACAGTTTTATGATCACGCGGGTTGGTTAATGAATCTGCCCGGGTGGAAAGCTGGCAACCACAAGTCTTTGCAATGTAGGATGTTCCTCTATAGTTACTCCAAGGATCTTACCTCCTCAACTACGCCGTGAGCTCCGAAATGGTCTTTACTGCAACATTCTTCAAGCTTTCACATCTTAACCTGAAAACTGATACCTCTTCTTAGGGCGGGGAACTCTGTTAAAGCTGTCTTCCTCCTCGCTAACCCACTCCACCAGCGGTCTTAACAGTTATCACGTACAAATAAAACCGTGCTCCCAAGCATTGATTAAAACTTGCACTGGGATCCCATCTCAGAGCATTAGCTCCCGGAAAGGAAAGAGATCTGAACCAATTGCTTCTGTGAGTAAATCCCCAGTACAAGGTCCCTCCTGTCCTTCGCGGCAAAACTCAGGAGGTCTGGCAATCCTCAGCATCGTGACAAGTTTATCAGTGTTTACATACAAAGGACATTTAAAACTGATCCCAGACCCAGGACTGCAAACCAAATCCCAAGGAATCATTCAGGTTTAGCACATGGAGTTCCCGCAAGATGCCAGAGCGTGTGGGAAGTCAACTCAAAGCAAAGAGTGATGCTTCATCCTCTTACAAGTGAGAGGAAATCCAGGAGGAAAGAGAACTCCTCCCTCCTAACCTCCTCACCAAATTGATGGCTATTTTTGCAGCCTTAACTGACAAAATCCAGTGTCCTCGACTTCCTGATTCAAGGAGTCCTTTTTCAAGGTGACTTTCAAGGTCAGGAAGAGCTCTCATGCTCTTCTTTGCCATGGTCTATGAATTCTAGTCCTTGGTGGGAATCTCCTTCTCCTTTATTGCTTTCTGAACGCATTGCTGGTGGTGCTTAAAGAGGTCGGTGCCCGGGTCCCCAGAGCCGTTCCCCTTAAGGAACTTCTCGGCAAACCGGCGATTAGAGCACTGGGCGCTTCGTGTCTGTGGAGGCCTCCAGTACGCTGTTCATGGCCGTGGCCATGGCAGTGCTGGGCTACCTAGTTTAATTGGCATCAAGAAGCTTCCGAAAGTCTTCAAGATTCGAAAATAACTTTGTGGAAAGATTCGCTGCAAAAGGCTGATGAAAAATTAAGGGCATAAGACGTACCTAAAACAAGACTATAAGACTGGCATGACCCCCTCCCCCCAATCCACACCCTACTGGTTCCCTATCTGAATTGCTTCCACTCTGAAAAGACCACAAGACCATAAACACGAACCTGACAAGGTAGTAGTGACCTTATGGACAGACACCTCCATATCTACCCTCAGACGAGGTCCTCCATGCGAGCCCTTCAGAGGGTTGACAGGACTCTGATGAATTCTCCAGTAAATTGCTACCAGTTATTCCCTAAAACAGCAAAGGGGAAACTAAAATTAAAATTAGGGGCCCCTGGGTGGCTCAGTCGGTTAAGCGTCTGACTTTGGCTCAGGTCGTGATCTCATAGCTCATGGGTTCAAGCCCCGTGTTGGGCTCTGTGCTGACAGCTCAGAGCCTGGAGCCTGCTTTGGATTCTGTGTCTCCCTCTCTCTCTGCCCTCCCCCACTCACACTCCTTCTCTCTCTCTCAAAAATAATAAATAAACATTAAAAATTAGTGCAGGAACATTTATAGTCTGTCCTCACTGAAACCAAACATTTCAAACCAATCATTGGAAATGATTTTTTAAGTAGCTCTACGGTCAGAAGTTGATCAAATTTGAAGCTGATAATCAAAGCCCAATAGAAACTTTGTTTTTTTCCTAAAGATTATGTGTTTATTTTGAGAGAAACAGAAAAACTGAGAGCGGGGGAAGGGCAGAGAAATAAGAAGAATTGGAAGCAGGCTCCACGCTGTCAGCATAGAGTCTATGTGGAGCTTGAATTCACAAACTGTGAGATCATGACCTAAGTCAAAACGAAGAATCAGATGCTTAACTGACTGAGCCACCCGGGTGCCCCCCAATAGAACTTTTTTAAAGGCCTTCCTCCCGAAGCTAAATAAAAACTAGGTACTCAGAGGAGAAGAAAAACATTCCAACAACAGATAGCTATAAATCTAAAACATAGATTCTTTTGATTTCTAAATTAGTTGAAGATCTTTTCCCTGATATAAAAAAAGCAAATTGAAAAAAATGTAGTTGGTCGAGCTGGCCAGCCCTTTAAACGTCACTCAGGTTGCGGGGCGCCTGGGTGGCTCAGTCAGTTGAGTGTCTGACTTTGGCTCAGGTCATGATCTCTCGGTTCGTGAGTTTGAGCCCTGCATGGGGCTCTGTGCTGACAGCCCAGAGCCTGGAGCCTATCTTCGGATTCTGTGTGTGTCTCCCTCTCTCTCTGCCCCTCCCCTGCTCATGCTCTGTCTCTCTCTGTCTCTCAAAAGTAAATAAACATTGGGGCGCCTGGGTGGCTTAGTCGGTTAAGCGTCCAACTTTCGCTTAGGTCATGATCTCGCGGTTCGTGGGTTCGAGCCCCGCGTCGGGCTCTGTGCTGACTGCCAGCTCAGAGCCTGGAGCCTATTTCGGAGTCTGTGTCTTCCTCTCTCTCTGACCCTCCCCTGCTTACGCTGTCTGTCTCTCTCTCTCTCCTAGAAATAAATAAAAATATATTAAAAAAGTAAATAAACATTAATGTCATTAAGGTTGCAACCCAGTGCTCTGAGGAATTAAAAACAACTGTTTTTGTCTTCCTTGTTGAATCTTTGCAAGAACAGAAATGCGGCACTATAGGCAATCCAAAGCCCACCTTCCCTTTTGCCAATTCTAAAACCTCCTCTATTTATTTCAAAAGTTGGTGGTTATTGCCAAATTCCAATTTAGAGGACGGAAGTCATTCTTGGAGAAACCTGCATTCTTTCCCTGTGCTTTCAAGGTAGAAAATTCTACCCACTCTTCTGGGAACTTGTATCCAGGCTCTCTCTGTGAAATGCAAGCTTTTGGAAAGCAATTCTCATCAGGGAAAAAAAAAAAAAAAAAGGAAAGGCTATTTGGAAACTAAGCAAATGAAAAATCTTTAAAGTTTTCAAAAATTTTAATGACAAGTTTAGGGACGCCTGGGTGGCTCAGTCGGTTAAGTGTCCGACTTCAGCTTAGATCATGATCTCAAGGTTCATGGATTTGAACTCCACATAGGGCTCTATGCTGACAGTGCAGAGCCTGCTAGAGATTTTTTTCTCTGTTTCTCTCTCTCTGCCCCTCCCATAAATGTTCTCTCTCTCTCTCTCTCAAAATAAATAAATAAATTTTTTAAAAAGTTTCCAAAATCTTTTTGGTAACTTGAAATCTTAATGTTTTACTAAGTTAAGTTAAACGATGGGGTATTTGTTCCAATCTAGATCATTTCCAAATAAAATACTAAAACATTAATTCCTGAACGTAGGTGAAAATAGGCTTATCCGCCTTTCCCAGACAGACCAGACCCGGCCACTCACCACTGACACAATCCAAAGGCAGAGAGCTGAGGAGTGGTAAAAGAAGAAAGGAATTTATTTCAGTGAGGCCACCACGAGGAAGGCAGCAGAGGAATGTCTCAAAGATGATCTCCAAATACTCCCAAGTATTTGGAATCTTGAAAATACTTCCAAGTTTATATAAGGAAAATGTGTGACAGAGGTCGGTGAGTCCATGCAAGTGGGCAGTCAAGGCCAGGTCCATCACTGTCTTAGGGTCAATCTCAAGCTCGGTCTTGCTGGCTCAGGGCACTCCTAGTGCTTGAGGGGTGGTTTCAGTTCCCATCACGGGATGCTTTGCCCACAAGGTCTTTTGCCAGAGTTGAGTTAAGGTGAAAGAAACACTTAATCAATTAGAAAGTCTGAAGTCAACATGGAGGTAGCTGAAGTCCTCTTTCAAAAGGACAAAGCTTCATTGAACCCTTCAAAAGGTCACCTCCCTTTTATTGATTGAAGTATAGTTGACACACAGTGTTAGGTTCATTTCAGGTGTACAACATAGTGACTGCACAAGTCCACACTATGCTATGCTCAGGCAGGTGTAAATACTACCAGTCACCATATAGCACTGTTCTAATACCATTGACTATATTCCCTGTGTTGTAGCTTTCAATTTTTTTAAATGTTTGTTTATTTTTGAGAGAGGCTGAGCATGTGAGGGGGAGGGGAAGAGAGAGAGGGAGACACAGAATCCGAATCAGGCTCCAGGCTCTGAGCTGTCAGCACAGAGCTCAACGCAGGGCTCGAACTGTGAGATCATGACCTGAGCTGAGGATGGACGCTTAACTGACTGAGCCAACCAGGCGCCCCAATGTGCTGTAGCTTTCATTCCCATGACTATTCATTCCATAGCTGGAAGTCTGTACCTCACATTCCCTTTCACCAATTTTCTCCCATACCCCCACTCTTCTGGCCACTGTCAATTTGCTATCTATTTACGGGATCTATTTCTACTGTTTGTTCATTGGTTTTGTTTTTTGGATTATACGTATAATTGAAATCATCTGATATTTTTGTTTGACTTATTTCACTTAGGATAATATTCCCTAGGTCCAACCATATTGGTCTGTTTTCAGCAAGAGTTGTGAAAGATTTTTTTAGTTTTGTTAGCATGGGAGAGAGGCAGAGGGAGAAAGAGAATCTTAGACAGGCTCCACGCTCAGCAAGGATTCAGCCGTAGGGCTCCATCTCACGACCTCAGGATCATGACCTGAGCTGAAAGTAAGAGTCAGATGTTCAAACAACCGGTCCACTCAGGCTCCTGAAAGTTTTGTTTGTTTGTTTGTTTTGTTTTGTTAAACCTTTTGGGTAATTTACCTGGAAAGCAAAGATTTTGAGTCTTACCAAAATAATTTCCTGTGCTTCCTGTTGTCTTTATCAGGTCTTTGATTACTTAAGAAAACTCAGTCTTCTCAATATTAAAAGAGCTAATTTTTGGGGCACCCTGGGTGACTCAGTCGGTTAACCATCCAACTTCTGCTCAGGACATGATCTCACGGTTCATGGATTCAAGCCCCGCGTCAGGCTCTGTGCTGACAGCCAGCTCAGAGCCTGGAGCTTGCTTCAGATTCTGTATCTCCCTCTCTGACCCTCCCCTGCTCACGCTGCCTCTCTCTCTCTCTCAGAAATAAATAAAACATTAAAAAGTTTTTTTTAATTTTTAAAAAAGAGCTAAGTTTTGCTCCTAACTATGTAACCTTCCATATTTGCCTTTAAAATCTTTTATCGTCACTTTAAAATAAGAAGTGATGTTAAACCTTCTTAGGTTATATGTGTGGATATATTTACTGATTTAGGTATTCCAGAAATTGTTGAAAGATTCCAGAAATTTTTCAATACTCTCATTGTTCAGTTATTAGCCTAAATTATTTTTTTGCCACAGAAATAACTACACTTCCTTGTGAAAATGAATTTGCATCAGAACTTTACCCACGGGAACCTTCAAGGGTTGTTTTTTTTTTTTTTGTCATTTCCAGGCGATTACCTTTTCAGTCCGATGTTTTTGTTACTAAACAATCTATCGCAGCCACTCACTCGGGAAATGAATGAGTAATCCCCGGTGCACTGCCCTGGCCAACTGCTCCAACCAGGGGAATGAATCCCAAGGACACTGGACAAATCAAGGTCATCTGTCCTGGTTGGGTTTGTCAACACTGTGGCCTAACGAACTCAGATAAACTCATCACACAGGAAGCCAATAACTCAGCAGACAAGGTTTGGGAAAAGCGATGGGGAAAATTGGGTTTGGTGCCAGCAGCCAGAGGTGACAGGCTCAAGACTTCACAGCCAAGTGCTCCGCCTACAAGATGGACGCCTAGAGTTTTATAAGGAGAGGTTGTGGGGATGGGCAGTACCTGCGAGAGCAGGCTGAGAGCACATGATCATGGATGGGGGTCAGCATGTGTTCCTGGTAATCGACCAGGAAAGGGGTCGACAGGGGGCGGTCTTCTAAGCATCCCTTGCTATCAGGGCTTTTCTGGCCTGACTGTTGGAATGTTCTCTGGTTCTTGGAAATATTTTCATCAATGCCTCAGGAAAGTGCAGAATTGGGGCGCCTGGGTGGCTTAGTCGGTTAAGCGTCCGACTTTCGCTTAGGTCATGATCTCGCGGTTCACGGATTCGAGCCCCGCGTCGGGCTCTGTGCTGACTGCCAGCTCAGAGCCTGGAGCCTGTTTCAG
Source organism: Hyaena hyaena (assembly GCF_003009895.1). NCBI lineage: Eukaryota > Metazoa > Chordata > Mammalia > Carnivora > Hyaenidae > Hyaena > Hyaena hyaena. The sequence continues at coordinate 89,072 of NW_024080908.1, read as the reverse complement.
TCTGTGACTCCCTCTCTCTCTGACCCTCCCCTGCTCATGCTGTCTCTCTCTCTCCTAGAAATAAATTAAAAAAAAAAAAACACTTAAAAAAAAGTGCAGAATTAAGCACAATGGGAGTCCCCTGGCTGGTTCAGTCGGTGGAACCCAGGACTCTTGACATCAGGGTCCTGAGTTCAAGCCCCACACTGGGCATGGAGCCTACTTAAAGAAACAAAATTTCTTAAAAATGAGCACCATAGGTTTTAGTTAGAGCATGAACTAAGTGGTCTTATTTATTTCTGGTTTTAGCTGTTGGGATCAACTGTTGAGCAAGAGGGCTCTCTAACACTTTGGCAAAAGTGAGACTCGTAGAAAGAACCCAATAAGAATTCTTGACCACTGATGATGGGGTTTTGGAGTGGTGGTGGGGGTCTAGAGCTGAAGGGCAAGAAAGAATTCTTGAAAATGGCTTTGGTGCAAAAAAGTGATTTTGCTAAAACACACGGGCAGGAAGAGCTGCACTGGGCTTGTGAGGAGTGACTGATTTTGTACTCAGGAGTCAGGGGAGGTAAAGTCCAAAGAGAGGCCTCCAGAAGGACTTTCATATGCTAAAGAGGACTCACTCTATGCCGGGGGCTTTGCTATTATCACGCTAAGGTTGTTTTCCTTCTAGTAAGGCCTTAACAGTACCGCGGTAGGGGGTTCCTGGGAAAATGTTCTACTTTGTATGTGCCTTAAGTATTTGTCAATGGGCTGCAGGGTAGAAGGAAATTTAATTTCACCTGCCATTTCCTCGTCTTTGTTCCCACATCACTATGGAGGGGAGGCTGATGTCGGGGCTCCAGGAAACTGAGTCTATAAGTTTCTGGAGACTGGGCTGTTGATGAGAGTGCCTCTTTCTTCTAATTTACTGACATCTGTAACCCGATGGAGACTCCTGCCTGCATGACTGTGATCTCTGATCTCTATCAGTTAACCATTTGTTTTCCCCTTCCCTCTGTTCTCGGGCAGCCTGAGGAGTGTCACACCTGGGTGGGGGGCGGCGGTGTTTACGGGTGTCAGCTTGCCTGATGCTCCCTCATCCCTCATCGCTGACACAATGTGTTGACATTTCAGTGGATATTTCACAATCGAGGAAGGCTCCACCTGACATCTGGTCGTCTACAAATGCCAGAGACATCAAAACCAAGCTCATTAGAATGAGAACATGCTGACTTCGTGAAGTAGACTGCTTCCGCCCAAGACATTGGCATAAGAATCCTGGTCCCTTCCCTCCCCTCATCAGGAACCCCCTTCACCCTTTCATACTTGCTTTGTCTTCCTTCTTTCTCTTCCTGTCACCTGGAAACGTAGTGGTGTTGCAGGGTTTTGTTTTTTTTTTTACCTCAGTAGTCAGGGCTTGTTGCCTCACGGCTTCAAAGACTGAAGAGATGGACACAAAATGAGTAGCAGGCAAAAGTTTAATAGAGTGTAAGATTCGAAAGTAAGAGTAATAGGAAACTCACCTTACAGCGGGAACATTAAAAAGGGAATGCTGGAGGATTAGAGGCAAGGGTCCTTGTATGGTAAGGTTCTGGTCGCAGCCCCCTCCCCCCCCCCATCCCTCCTTATTCCTTCTCAGGTGCTACCCTTATTGGCTGGATAGCTCTAGGGGCTGGGTTGTCCATTCTTGATTGGCTCGTTTCCATTGTCTGAGGGGTGGCCTATGGCCATCCTTAGGTCTTTCGGTCAAATTCCAGAGGGAAACCTGAGGGGGAGTAGGTGGGGTCTGTTACATTCTTAAGAGGAACCTTAAGCCTGAGGGGGGTTGCTGTGGTCAGACACTCCCAGCATTGTTCCAAAATAGGTCCAAAATAGGTGTGCCCCCCCGCCCCCCGGCCGCCCCCAATCCTTCCCTCTCTGCCTATTTTATCCTAGCTTTTCCTGTCCTAATGCTATTGTTGTGCCCGATTCATGAGTCCCCAGAGTCTCAAAATAATGTTACTTAGGCTCTTCACTATCATCTGTATTTCTGGAGCAAACCTATATGATCATTGGGTTTGCACCAAAGACCACACTTGGTCCACGGTGCTGCTGATCCCGAAGTTCTGCCCATTAAAAACTTCTCCCTGGTTTCCAATGATTCAGTTCAATGGACCAAATGAAGCCCCTTCTGTAAGGAGCGAGCATGAGGCAGGCTGAGAGGCAAAAGCACAAACTAGCGCCCAACCGCCACCGCCACGCCACCGCCAGCCCCGGTGGGATCTGTGTTAGTCCTCAGGCACTCCTGGCTACGCGAGAACAAAGGAAAGGAGTTTAGGTTCTTGCCATGGTCGTGTGGGAAACTAAGGCAAATTAAAAATTAAATTCCCTTCCTGCCTACAGCCCACTGGGGAGTCCTTGAAACCGGCAGAGTGACCTCCCTTCTAGGAGCTCAGTTGCCTCATGAAGACACTTTGCTGGGGGCAAAAGACAACCTTGGCTTCACATTGTCCCAACCTTGAGGATCCTGTAAGTCTATTTCCTTTATCTCACCTGCCCCAGGATAGATACTGCCAATCATGCTCCAAGCTTATGCCCGCCCCTCTCGCCCCCCCCCCCCCCCGCCACATGCATCTGAAGGGAGGTTGTATGGAATGGTAGTAAATGGTGTTTCCCCAGCTACAGCTGGCCCCTCAAGGTCCTGGAAACCCTGCTTCCAAAATTCCTTAGAGACTTACTCTATCCCTGACCCCCTCCCAACCTGAGGGTATATAATCAGTTTACCCATCAGGACCCCAATGCAGCTCTTTCTGCCCCTGGGTCCTGTCCCCATACTTTAATAAAATCACCTTTTTACACCAAAGACATCTTTAAGAATCCTTTCTTGGTCGTTGACTCGGGATCACCCCACCATCACCCCCAAACATCACCATTCTCTATCATTTCAGACTCCCTAAAATGAAGGACATCAGACTTGTTCCTTCACTGTCATTTGACAAAAGCATAGAGTAATATATAGTTAACATATTAAGAAACCAAAATTAATCGTTATTATGTAAGCATATGAATGCTTACCGAGGAGGAGGCATTTTGCACACATTATCTCTAATATAACCATTTCAGAAGGTAAACTAGATCATCCTCATCTGCACATGAAGAAACAGCTAAAGTGATAGGGAAAAATCTGTTATAAGATGGCCTACAAGACTGATAACGAAATACCTGTCCGTGATCAAGGACTCCCTTTCTGGGTTCTTCTTCCCACCCTGCTAGTTGAGCACATTAATGAGGAATGCAGAAGTAATGGGCTATAAATGACTCCCTCTGCTGATGCTCTGGGCTCAGACCTCTGGAGAATGATCTCCTCTGAGCCCACCAGTGTAAAATAAACCTCCTCCCTTCCAAGATCGAGTGCCGCTTGGTTCTTCTGCCGAGTGATCCAGACCAGAGTCCGTAACAAAAGGGTAAACTGAGGCATATTAAAATGTCTTCCATTTATTTGAGCAAAATTCAATTCCTACTGGGAATCTGGAGTGGTCAGGAGCAGTCCACCAACAGAAGCTTGGGGAAAGACTTATATAGAGAATAGGTGCTAGCAAAGCAAGGTACTAATTTTATTGGCTATCGCTTAGGCATTTGCATTATTTGCAAAAGCCTAGTTGACCGTTGGTGATTTGTTGTGAAGGGGAGCAGAATATTCCCCAAAACATGCCTCTTTAACACAAGGATTATCTTGGGCCCGTTATCTTTAAATAACAGCCACCACAAGAGAAGGTCTGAAAACCAAGTAGGACTTACCTTTACATTTACATTTATAAGGGAATCTCCATTTTTTTAAGGGTGTCTCACTCTGTACGGGGACAAGAAGGATGATTTTGAATCACAAGAAACCCTAATCAATGGAGACGGCATAGACTGAAGTCTCTAAGTTCTTTACCTCTTCCTGTGCTTTTCCTCATAACCTCCTATAACTGGCTCCCTCTCCCCCTTCCCATTTTTTTTTTCTTTTGTCTTTAGCTGAAGATTGTTGCACATGAATTTAGCCTCAGTCTTTCCATCTTGATTCAGAGTTTACCTTCTGGGTGTACACTTGGAGGGCGACGTAACTCTCCTCAGGTGCAAGGGAAAAAAGCAAAAAGGCAAAAAGATAAGGGTTAATGGTCCCTGTTCATGGTTATTTATGACACAGCTGGCAGACTCTGTCCTCGAGGGAATAACTATCCTTTGAGACCCTCCTACGACCCCTCTGCTTTTGTACTGCCCACTTGCTACTTGCTCATTATAAAAAGCCCTAAGTCCTTGGACTCAGTGCCGCACATTTAGAGTTTTGTGTGAACTCTGTGCATCCCGGCCAGTGATAAAGACCCTTAATTTGGCTTCAGTGGTCTCGATTGGTCTCTGTGTCTCTTCGCATAACAAAGATAATATTTAAAGTGATGGCTTTGGGGCGCCTGGGTGGCTTAGTCGGTTAAGCGTCCGACTTTCACTTAGGTCATGATCTCGCGGTTCGTGGGTTCGAGCCCCGCGTCAGGCTCTGTGCTGACTGCCAGCTCAGAGCCTGGAGCCTGTTTCAGTCTGTGACTCCCTCTCTCTCTGACCCTCCCCTGCTCACGCTCTCTCTCTCTCTCTCTCTCTTAGAAATAAATAAAACATTTTTAAAAATTTAAAGTGATGGCTTTGGCCAACTGGGGGAGTCACTCCATTTTTCTGGATGTTTCCCATGTATACGGGAGGTGTTCATATCATTAAAATTCTGCTTGGTTTTCTCCTGTTAATCTGTCTTTTGTTACTGGGGAGGGAGGAGGCGGCTTAGCCAAGACCCTACAAAGGTAGTAGGAAAATGATTTCTCCTTCCCTACAAAACCCAAACCGAAATAGGAGTCTCTCCCAGTACAGCTGGGAAAAGACTAAAGAACAAAATAGAAAGAGGTGTTTCGGAAAGACACCGGATACAAATATGGCGGCACACTATTGAAACTGAAATATGGTAATGAGAAAGACTTTGAAAGAGACACCTTGATTTAAAATATTTCTCTGAAAATAGAAAAGGTATGGGTGGTTTAAAAATCAAGAAATCCCCCTCTTCCCACACCAAAATGAATCCAGAAATCCGAGTGATTACAAGCATGGATTTTGGAGATAGACAAACCCAGATGATCAAATCCTCCCCACTACTAGCTGTGTAATCTTTGATAGGTTATCTGATGGGGGAGCAGAAGTTGAGGACAAAGCACAAACTAACTAACAAACCCCAACCCCCACCCCCCCCGTGGGATGTGTGTGAGACTTCTCTGGCACTCCTGGCCGCCCAAGGACAAAGGAAAGGCAAAGAAAACCAATGGCTGGTTAACTGATAGACGGAGCTCACAGACAGGCGAGACATGAGTCTCCATCCATTTACAAATATCTTAGTGATATTACAAGAAAGGGGCAATTTTACCAAGAGTCTAATCTCCAGGAACTCCTTACTGTCTTAATGATAATGCTTTGCTAGTGAAAAACAGCCTTAGCTTGACAGTAAAATGCCTCTTGGCATTTTATGAGTCCTCTTTCCCTTATGAAAGTCCTTCTGGAGGCCTCCCTTTCACATTTACCTCCCCCATCTGCATAGTATATAACCAGTCACTCCTCACAACCCCAGTGCAATTCTTTCGGTCCTGTCCCTGTGCTTTAATAAAATCCCCATTTTTGCACCAAAGACTTCTCAAGAATTCTTTCCCGGCCATCAGCTCTGGATCCCCACCACGCCAAAATCCCATCAGTCATCACTGTCATTAAAGCACCAGGAGAGTGGAATCTACTGCTTACACTGGAGAACATCGTCTACGGACGCACTTTGGAAAGGGCCAATCAGTGCTGTAAACTGAAATGACTCCAGTACCAGACACTCTCACATTCTGGCCACTTGATTCGGAAGGTGCTCTTTTCTCTTTTCTCTGCTTGGTTGGGTTTTGTTTCTCTTCCTCTTAATACTCTGACCACCCTTTTAGTGGATCCCCGTGATTGTTTTATCAGTTCTCTATAGGGTTTCCTCATTACAGCCACTTCCTCAAGAGCTGAGCCACTCTGCACAGCACTACAGTCAGCTGCTGATTCCAAAAGAAGAGGAAGTGTGGGAGGAAAGACAGCCAGAAGGGAAGAAAGGAGAAAGAAGGACCGAGTTATGGAGGCTCTGGTTTGAGGTGTCTCCACCAGGTCCCACACTAGCCTCACCAGTTGACTCCGGAAACTTCCTCTGACAATTCTTGCCTTTGTGTGAAAGCATTGTCATCGTTAACAACCTTTTAGAAATGCAAATGACCTAAGTTAAGTGGGTCATTAACTTCATCATAGGCATTTGTTTACCTTTTGTCGGGACAGAAGGCTACTAAAGAATTTTGATGAGGGGCGCCTGGGTGGCTTAGTCGGTTAAGCTTCCGACTTTCGCTTAGGTCATGATCTCGCGGTTCGTGGGTTCGAGCCCCGCGTCGGGCTCTGTGCTGACTGCCAGCTCAGAGCCTGGAGCCTGTTTCAGTCTGTGACTCCCTCTCTCTCTGACCCTCCCCTGCTCATGCTGTCTCTTTCTCTCTCTCCTAGAAATAAATAAAACATAAAAAAAATTAAAAAAAAAAAAGAATTTTGATGAGAGGAGAAGTAAATAATTATGACCGAAGGACTATTTTCTGGGAAGCTGAGACCCGTGACAAAGTGAGGGGCTTAGACGACAAAAGACTATTTCTCCCTGGGGACCTAAGTTAGGAAGGAAGACATGAGATCCGATTTTAGACCTACCTTTACCACTCAGTGGTCTTGGGGCAAGGCATTTTGCCTCTCTGGACCTCAGCCAAATGAAGGGAATGGGCAGGATGCTCTTTATCAGATAGGCCTTTTGCAAATACTTTCTCCCAGTCTGTGACTTGTCTTCTGATTCTCTTGACGACATCATCTGTAGAGCAGAAGTTTCTAATTTTAATAAAATCCAACTTATCGATTCTTTCTCTAATGGATCATACTGCTGGTGTTTTATGTAAAAAAGTCATTATCAGGGTTGCCTGAGTGGCCAGTTGGTTAAGCGTCCAACTTCAGCTCAGGTTAAGATCTCACGGTTCGTAGGTTCGAGCCCCGCGTCCGACTCTGTGCTGACAGCTTGGAGCCCGCAGCCTGCTTCGGATTCTGTGTCTCCCTCTCTCTCTGCCCCTCCCTCACTCAAACTGTCTCTCTCTCTCAAAAATAAATAAACATTAAAGAAAAATTTTTGTTTGGTTTTTAAAATTTTTTTTAATGTTTCTTATTTCTTGTTTTGAGAGAGTGCGAGGGAGGGAGAGAGAGAGGGAGAGATGGAATCTGAAGACAGGAGACAGGCTCTGAGCTAGCGGTCAGCACAGAGCCCGACGCAGGGCTCGAACCCACAAACCTTGAGATCATGACCTGAGCCGAAGTCGGAGGCTTAACTGACTGAGCCACCCAGGCGCCCCTGAGAAAATTTTTTAAAGTCAGTAACATATCCAAGGTCATCTAGATTTTTCTCCTTTGTTGTCTTCCAGGAGTTTTAAAGATTTGCATTTTACATTCAGGTGTATGGTCCATGTTGAGGTACCTTGTGTGAAGGGTTTAACGGTTGGTGGCTAGATTCACTTTTTGTAGATGGATGTCCAGTTAGTTGTGCCAGCACCATTTGTTGAAAAGACTCTTTTCTCCATTGTATGGCTTTTGCTTCGTTGTCAAAAATCAGCTGAGTGTATTTACAAGGGTCCCTTTCTGGGCTCTCTCTTCTGTTCCATTGACCTACTTCTCTACTCTTTTGCCAATAACCAGATGTTCTTTAAGAGTTCTTGTTAAATTGACATGCAACAGATTAATAGGAGAAAATGAATTTAATTACATTCATACAGGGGCCCCAGCAGAATAGAAGGCCCCCAGTCAACCAGGCAATTAAGTCTCATGTGCCATCCAGAGCTACGGAGAAGGAGGTAGGGGCCTGGGACTTCAAAGGGAAAGCAGTCAATTCATAAGATGAAAAAGAGTAAATATTTTGTAAATAAATGGTTTGTTGGACCACACAGACACAATGGGACATAATTTCCTCCCTGTGTACCCCTAGCTCATATCATATTGTAATTCTCTATGGTGATATGGTGGTAGCTCCCTTCCTGGAGAAGATATTGGTCTAACCTCCTTTGGGCAGTTACTATAAGATCAAAAATGTCTTCCCCACTCTCTGTCCCTCCCCCACTCGTGCTGTCTCTCTCTCTGTCTCAAAAATAAGAAAACAAACAAACAAAAATAACGATATATGTAAAAATATCTTATTGCCAATGCTTAATTTTTTGTTTATTAAATACATCAATGTTAGATATTAGTTTGAACATTTTATATAATACTAAACTGTAATATAAAATAATTTTATTCACTTAAAATAATTCTTGGTACTATATAATGTGGTGATTAGTGAGTCAAAGTGTAACAGTTTAAGCATCATTTAAACACATTTCCTATAGTTTCAAGTAATTCTTTAATTAAAAATGTGTTTTTAATTAAAGACTCTCTTAGTATTAAAAAAAAAGATCAAAAATTCTTCTTGAGCCTTTTGTTTTTCTTTTAATTTTTAAAAATGTTTTGTTTATAGAATTCTGAGACACACACACACACAGCGTGAGCAGGTGAGGGTCAGAGAGACAGGATGACACAGAATCTGAAGCAGGCTCCAGGCTCTGAGCTAGTGCTCAGCACAAAGCCTAACGCAGGGCTCGAACCCACGAACCGTGAGATCATGACCTGAGCTGAAGTCAGAAACTTAATCAACTGAGCCACCCAGGTGCCCCAAGCCTTTTGTTTCTTAAAAGCAATTAGCCAGGGCACCTGGGTGGCTTAGTCAGTTAAGCATCCCACTTTGGCTCAGGTCATGATCTCACAGTTCATGAGTTTGAGCCCCGCATCAGGCTCTGTGCTGACAGCTCAGAGCCTGGAACCTGCTTCCTGCTTCGGATTCTGTGTCTCCTTCTCTCTCCCCCACTCATGCTCTGTCTCTCAAAAATGAATAAAGGTTAAAAAAATTTAAAAAAAAGTAATTAGCCTGAAATAATCCACATGCCAAAGAGACTCACTGGGCATGGTGAATTTTGCTCCTTTGAAACTTCTCCAAAAAGTTTCTTAGTCCAGAAGCTAAGTTTGTAGATTATTTCATTTTACTCAGTCTCTAACAACAGGTCAGTTCCATTAAAGTCATTTCAGAAGACAGTGATGAAGCTATGCTCCCAAAGTTAGGCCAATGGATCAAGTAATCAGGTATTAAATAAGAGGCATTTTTATGGGGATTTAAAAAAAAAAACAGTAGTTAATAATGAGGGCAAATTATCAATTCAGTTTCTGAATTCTGAAGGCAGCAGGTTGAGATGACTTTTAGATGGAGGGAAGGCAGGCTGTGTCAATCTGGCATTAAGATTATCCATCCATACATAAGCTGCTGTGGTGATTTCTCTAAACTTTATGTCAAGCCATTCATATTTCGTTTGTATGGCTTCAGGTAAAAGAGTAGCTTCATTTCCCAACGATTTCAAGTCAGATGAGTGAGACAAAACTCGAAAGCATTTGTTTGGTGAGTTGTAAAGAGACATCAGAATGAAGTAGTAGAGTCAGGATCGAGTCCAGTTTACAATGAACAGTATTAGAATTTAATAATCACAAAGATGTGCTACTGAAACATTTTTTCCCTCCATAATTACCCCAATCTCTAGCAAGGATAAATAAAGTAAGACCAATCTGTTTGCAAAATAAGTCTAGTTTCTACAAAGTTGGCCTTTATTATCTGCATAATTTTATTACTTGCATCATACTTTATTATTTGCAGCAAGAATGGCAGTTTATCATATAGGCTCTTTAAATCTGCTTTGCTACAATTTCTCATAAGGAATCTACAAATTAACTTCTGATCTTGAGACCAAGAAGCCTGTCATCAGACTTCACCTGCAATAACTATAGATTTGGGGTCATTCCTCTCTTCTTGAGGTTGCTGAAATATCCTGAGATTCCTGCACTTTCCCGGAAGTGGAATTCTTTACTCACCTGATAAGCTGCTTGGGGCCCTGTAAGCAAGATATCAGGCCAGTATTTCCAAAGGACTTTAATGGATCCATAAAGTCAGTCTTAACTCCTTAAAGCTCTCTGACCACATCTGGGTCTATGCACATCTCTCTCAAAGATGACAGTCAAAGCCTTGGTAATATAAGCAATGTTTCCAACTGTTTCCTGTTGTGAAGAGAATAGATTCTCATATGTAAATAAATATATTGCTGTAAAAATAAGAATACTCACTAAGTTTTTCAATTCTGGAGGGGTCCAGAAAGAAGAAAAAGATAAATGTTTCCATTCTACTTACCAAGGTACAATTTGCCAAATTGCTGTCAGTCGTAATTAGCTTAAGAAGAAAAGCTTCCTTATATCTGAAAAATAAAAAATTTAAGAACCAGCAATATTAGAAACAAAAAGCCATAAAAATTATCATCATCCCCCTCAATGTATTCAGTCCCATGAAATTAATTCTTGTTCTGCTTGAATCTAATTTTTTCCAATGGTTCTGGAATACTCCGTTCAGTTTCAAGATTTTTTTTTAATGTTTATGTACCTATTGATTTTGAGAAAGAAGGAGAGTGTGAGGGAGGGGCAGAGAGAGAAGGTAGGAGAGAATCCCAAGCAGGCTCTGCACCCTCAACCTCACAAACTGTGTGATCGTGACCTGAACTCAAATCAAGAGTTGGATGCTTAACCCACTGAGCCACCCTGGTGCCCCCAGTTTCATGATCTTAAAGGTGTTTTCTAGCAATCCTCATCAAAATACCACCAGCATTCTTCATAGACCTAGAACAAGCAATTCTAAAATTAGTATGGAACCAGAAAAGGCCCCGAATAGCCAAAGCAATCTTGAAAAAGAAAACCAAAGCTGGAGGCATCACAATCCCTGACTTTCACGGCTATAATCATCAAAACAGTATGGTACTGGCACAAAACAGACACTCAAATTAATGGAACAGAACAGAGAACCCAGAAAGGGACCCACAAACGTCTGGCCAATTCACCTTTGACAAAGCAGGAAAGAATATCCAATGGAATAAAGACAGTCTCTTCAGCAAGTGGTGCTGGGAAAGCTGGACAGCAACATGCAGAAAAATGAACCTGGGCCACTTTCTTACGCCATACACAAAAATAAACTCAAAATAAATGAAGGGCCTAAACATAAGACGGGAAGCCATCAAAATCCTAGAGGAGAAAGCAGGCAAGAACCTCTTTGACTTTAGCCACAGCAACTTCTTACTCAACACGTCTCTGGAGCCAAGGGAAACAAAAGCAGAAATGAACTATCGGGACTTCATAAAGATAGAAAGCTTCTGCACAGTGAGGAAACAACCAGCAAAACTAAAAGGCAACCGTCAGAATGGGAGAAGACATTTGCAAAGAACACATCAGATAGAGGGTTAGTATCCAAAATCTATAGAGAACTTATCAAACTCAACACCCAAAAAACAAATACTCCAGTGAAGAACTGGGCAAAAGAATAGACACTTCTCCAAAGAAGACATCCAGATGGCTAACAGACACATGAAAAAATGCTCAACATCACTCATCATCAGGGAAATGCAAATCATAAACCACACTGAGATACCACCTCACACCTGTCAGGATGCCTAACATTAACAACTCAAGCAATGACAGATGTTGGCAAGGATGAGGAGAAAGAGGAAATCTTTTGCACTTCTGGTGGGAATGCAAACTGGTGCAGTAGCTCTGGAAAACAGTGTGGAGGTTCTTCAAAAAATTAAATAGAACTACCTTACGATCCAGCAATTGCACTATTAGGTATTTATCCAAGGGATAGAGGTGTGCTGTTTCAAAGGGGCACATGCATCCCAATGTTTATCACAGTGCTATCAACAATAGCCAAAGTATGGAAAGAGCTCAAATGTCCATCGATGGATGAATGAATGAAGAAGAGGTGATATATATATATATATATAATGGAGTATTACTCGGCAATCAAAAAGAATGAAATCTTGCAATTTGCGGCTACATGGATGGAACTAGAGGGTATTATGCTAAGCAAAATTAGTCATTCAGAGAAAGACAAATAATATATGAGTTCATTCATATGAGAAATTTTGTTTTGTTTTGTTTTTTAAATTTTTAAATTTATTTCTGAGAGAGAACGTGAGCAGGGGAGGGTCAGAGAGAGAGGGAGACACAGAATCCAAAACAGGCTCCAGGCTCTGAACTGGCTGTCAGCACAGAGTATGAAGCGGGGCTTGAACCCAGGAACTGCAAGATCATGACCTGAGCCCAAGTCAAACACTCAACCAACTGAGCCACCCAGGCGCCCCTCATATGAGAAATTTAAGATAAAAGCAGACGAACATAAGAGAAGGAAAGCAAAGATAATTGAAAAACAGGGAGGGGACAAAACATAAGAGACTTTTAAATACAGAGAACAAACTGAGGGTTGCTGGAGGGGTTGTGGGTGGAAGGATGGGCTAAATGGGGAAGGGGCTTAAGGAATCTACTCCTGAAATCATTATTGCACTACATGCTAACTAACTTGGATGTAAATTATAAAAAAATTAATAAATTATAGAAAGTGAAAACAACAAACAAAAACAACCCCCCCAAAAATAGCAACAACAAAATACAAACTGTATATAAAGCTCTTGTGCCCAAACTTTAGACCATAGCCTCCTTAAGATTACTTCCACAGGCAGATATAAATCTTAAATGTCTTCTCTACAGAAAGTAAAACACCAGCCATCTGAGTAAAATTATGTTTATTCCAACTATTATTTACAAGCTACTGTGTGTTTTATATTGTTTTAAAACAGAAGCTATAAGATCTCTGCATTTGTCTATATGTATGTACATTATAGATATGTTTTTTTAAAAATGTTTTTACATGTTTTTTTGTGAGAGAGAGAGAGAGACAGAGTGTGACAGGGGAGGGGCAGAGAGAGAGGGAAACAGAATCGGAATCAGGCTCCAGGCTCTGAGCTGTCAGCACAGAGCCCGACACGGGGCTTGAACTCACCAACCGGGAGATCATGACTTGCGCTGAAGTCAGATGCTTACCCGACTGCCACCCAGGTGCCCATCTAGCTTACCTCTGAACTCAGGCAAATGAAACCCAAAACTACTCCCCAGATGATGAGAACTGCCCAAACAAAATCTCCTGCCAGCCTGGACCACTCAGACCTTCTGAGCTAACACCCACCTGCCCAGCAAGCCCTATGCTGGCACAGATGGACCATGGAGTGACTTCTAGAATGACCTACTATTACCTTGACCACATTACAATACTAAAATCTCTACCCAGGGAGGAGCACAAGCCTCATTTACATAACATACAATTACGTCTATAGGCATGTTTCCTTAGGCGCATGCGCGACCTATGACAAAGCTTCCTACCTAAATATTCGTCCTAATTCCAAACAAAGGAACCCATTCGCCCTGTCTCAGGGTCACAGCTTTGGAAACCTTTCTCCGTGATCTCCTTTCTCTGTGATCTACTTACTTGCTGCCAGTGAAAGTGTTCTTCCTGAGACACCTCAGCCTGATGCAGTTTCTGACTCACCAAGGGGCGAACTCACATTGGTTCAAGTTACAAGTTTACATGATCTCCATTGCAAAATTGTCAGCAAAAAATGACTTAGAGCAAACAATAATGGCTGATTTTGTCTAATGTTTCATGAAGTATTCACGGGTAATTTAAAAAAAAATTTAAGCTTATTTATTTATTCTTGAGAGACACAGAGTGAGCACAAGCAGGGAGGGACAGAGAGAGGGGGCTGGGAGAGAGGAGAGAGAATCCCAAGCAGGCTCCGCACTGTGAGAGCAGAGCCCGACACAAGGCTCGAACTCATGAACCACGAGATCACGACCTGAGCAGAAACTAAGAGTCTGCACACTTAACTGACTGAGCCGCCCAGGTGCCCCTTCGTGGGTAATTTAGGGATAATTATTGATGACCAGCACATTGAATAGATGTAAGTAGAACAACAGGGTTTTAGGCGAACATTTTCAACAATAATTCTGTGCTGTGGTATATGACGTGAAATGTTGAGTTTGGGAGGGAACGGTCAAGAAAGAATTCTTGAGACCTCTTCAGTGCAAAAAAAGGTGGTTTTATTAAATCAAAGGAACAAGGTCCATGAATAGAAAGAGCGGCACTGAGGCTGTGAGGAGTGGCTGATTACATACCTTCACGTTGGGGTGGGGTTAGGGACCGATTAAGTCTCTGAGGAATCTAGAAGGGAGGGCTCCCCCCTTGAGGGGCTAGCTGCTCGTAGGGTAAGGTCATGGACTACTGTCTAGTAAGCCCTTAGTAGTGAAACCCTTCAGATGCATGTCAGGGAGCCCTAGGCTCAGAGGATGATTGCCAACTGACATCTTGGAGGAGGGGGTACAGATAAAGGAAGTCTCCAAATGAATTTTCATGTTAAAGTAGATTTACAGGATCGTGGGGGTTGGGCTAAGATCAAGCTAAGGTTGTCTTTTGCTTTTAGGGAAGTATTCACATTGAGACAGCTGAACTCCCAGAGGAAGGTCACTCTGTCTCAAGTACTTGTCTCTAGGCTGTAAGTTATAAGGAGATGTAATATTTTCCTCTATTTCTTTTGTCTTTGTTCTCCACACCAGTATACATTCCTAAAAATAGTTTTGCAAGTCTCTTTGGTAACTTAAAACCTTAAAGTTTTGCTAAGTTAAGTCAAATAATGGAAATTGGTCAAATATTTAGATCATTTCCCCATAAGATAAAATAATGAAACATTAATTACTGAGCTACGTTTATCTACTTTGGGCTGCTTATTTCAGAGAAAGTAAAGATAAGTTTGGATCTGTTAATACCATGTTTTGTGCTTTATTGAAAGATTGCATTATAGAGAAGCACATGTTTCTAGAAATTGTGAAACATATTCATATATTTGCCAATCTAAGAATGCTGGTGTAACAGATATTTCATAATTGCTTAATACTTAGTTTGCACTAGAAAGTAAAGTATTAAGGGTTAATTATAACTAATATATGTAGTTAAAACTACTAGAAACAATAGTACAATTAAAGTAGGATATGTTTTCGATAAGAAAAAGTTACTGATTTGTTTTTGCTAAGGGAAGAGAAAGAAAATTTGTCAAGTAAAAGAACTTGTAGAAGGTTTATGGAAAAGAAATCTTCGAAAGTAAATTTTAAGTATGGTCAAGACTAGCTAATATTGGAATGAATTTAATTAAGTAAATGAGTTTTAATGTCAAAAGTAAGCTGGTAAAAAATTAAAATTTGGTTTTTCTTTAAGATTTCATTTTTGGGGCGCCTGGGTGGCTCAGTCAGTTAAGTGTCTGACTGCAGCTCAGGTCATGATCTCCTGGTGTGTGAGTTCAAGCACCGCATTGGGCTCTGTGCCGACAGCTCAGGGCCTGGAACCTGCTTTGGATTCTGCGTCTCCCTCTCTCTCTGCCCTCCCCTGCTCATGCTCTGTCTCTCTCTGTCTCTCAAAAATAAACAAACATTAAAAAAAATTTTAAAGGTTTCATTTTTAAGTAGTCCCTACACCCAACATGGGGCTCAAACTCACAACCCCAAGATCAAGAGTTGCATACTCTACCAACTGAACCAGCCAGACACCTCCAAATTCGGTTTTCTAGGTGTTAAGAGGAAAAAAATTTCTTGGACTATTGGTCTGCTCTTAATAACAAGATTATGAAGGTTTTTCTTTGCCTCTGAAGTAATGTGCCTAGAAAACAAAAAAATTGTTTTTATCAAAATAATATTTGGTGCTTCGTGTTGTCTTAAGCTGGTCTTTGATTACTTAAGAAAACTGAACCTTCTCAATATTATAAAAGCTACATTGCCCCTTCTTACCACCATTTAATGCTCTGTATTTGCCTGCAAAATCTTTGTCACAACGGTTAAATGGATAACCATTAGTTACTACATAGCAACTTGTGGTCCTATTTGATTAAGGGTTTTTAAACCTTTTATACACACACATATTTATTTAAGTTTGTTTATTTACTTATTTATTTTTAAGTAATCTCTAAACCCAGTTTGGGGCTTGAACTCATGACCCCAAGATCAAGCACCATGTGCTCTTTCAACTGAGCCAGCGAGGAGCCCCACCTTTTTAATATTTTTGACAAAGTTCCGAAAAATCAAATCCTAAATGAAGTTTTTTTAACCTCATAATAACTTTTTTCAGAGGGTCTCTGAGAAAATAAGTCGAAACATTTGTTCCCTCTCTTTAGAAAAGAGAGATATTAAACTAATTAGGCTTATTTGATATGTTACATTACATGGGAAACATTATCAAATAAGTGATATAAAGCCTTCTTAGATTACGCTGTGTGGGTAAATATGATTCATATAAATGTTCTAGAAATTTGTATAAAATTCCCAAAATTATGATATGATGTGTATGATATTATCAACTGTATGTCTCGTTACATTAAAATATTGTATGTCATAGAAATAACTAAATTTCCTTATCAATTGCATTGTAATGAACTCTAATCAGACTTTCATGCCATTTTTAAGTCTTTTATCATTTACAGACATTTATTTTTTTTTATTTTATTTTTTAATGTTTTATTTATTTCTAGGAGACAGAGAGAGAGACAGCGTGAGCAAGGGAGGGTCAGAGAGAGAGGGAGTCACAGACTGAAACAGGCTCCAGGCTCTGAGCTGGCAGTCAGCACAGAGCCCGACGCGGGGCTCGAACCCACGAACCGCAAGATCATGACCTAAGCGAAAGTCGGACGCTTAACCGACTAAGCCACCCAGGCGCCCCAACAGACATTTATTTTTATTCAGATGCTTTTATAAAAGAATTCCTGCAAAACTGTTTCTTCTTAAGGGAAACTCTTGAAAAGCACTCTTCTTAAAGGACTCTTGAAAACACCTTAAATTTTTCTTATTTTTAAATTTTAAATTAATTAATTAATTAATTCTAAAATTTACATCCAAGTTGGTTAGCATGTAGTGCAACAAAGATTTCAGGAGTAGATTCCTTAATACCCCTCACCCATTTTGCCCATCCCCCATCCCACAACCCCTCCAGCAACCCTCTGTTTGTTCTCTGTATTTAAGAGTCTTTTATGTTTTGTCCCCCTCCCTGTTTTTCTATTATTTTGCTTTCCTTCCCTATGTTCATCTGTTTTTTATCTTAAATCCTCATATGAGTGAACTCCGGTAATACTTGTCTTTCTCTGACTGACTAATTTTGCTTAGCATAATACCTTTGAGTTCCATCCACACAGCTGCAAATGCCAAGATTTCATTCTTTTTGATTGCCGAGTAGTATTCCATTGTATATATGTACCACATCTTCTTTATCCATTCATCCATCGATGGACATTTGAGCTCTTCCCATACTGTGGCTATTGTCGATAGCGCTGCTATAAACATCGGGGTGCATGTGCCCTTTTGAAACAGCACACCTGTATCTGCCGGGAGCCGCACCGGCCTCTCTGGATGGCAGTCACAGCAAGGAAATGGCAGTGTTTGCACAGCTCCTGCCATGAGAAATGGAAACTGGTATCTCTTTCTGCTACTACTGGCTCATGTTGGAAGTGAGGCTGCGGGTATTGACCAGGCCTCACAATATTCTATAACAGACCCATATTCTGAACACAGATACCTCATAAGGAAAAGCATATTCCTGCCTTTACAAAAGAGATTTTAGATGAAAGCTCTATGGATGATTGTCAAAAGGTTCTTCCTATGGGCCTTGCAGATCCAAGGCTTAGATAATAAAGGGGGTTAAGAACACAAGAGTTACAATTGAGCCTGGCCCCGAGACAAAGAGCCTATTTTGGAGTTAAGGTTCAGATAAAGGCAGAACATAGTTACCACATATATCTTTGCTAATTGGTGAAGCATAGCAGTCCCTTCCTCAAGGCCTACTTTCCACAAACCCCCTCCCTTACACTGGCAGCTGGGATGACGATAGATAAGAGCAGCTAAAACATAAACCCAGGTGCAAAGACTGACACATTCAGGGCCCCCATGATAGTTTCCACAAACAAACCAATTCAGAAACATTCATCCACTTGAGAGCCAGACAGAATGACTCCTAGCTTATCTAGATACAATTTAACCTATATGTTATCCTGTTTTTTCACTGAAAGCATCCTGTTAATTCCTTGGTTGTAAATTCACTATGACTGGGATAATTCTGCAGAATATCAAAACCTTGTTATCGCAAAAGGCCTCCCTTTGTAGAATTTCCTTTCTCTGACTTCATGTTGTTGCTGAACCTTTAAATAAAGACACCAAATCCGCCAGGACAGAGATGGCTGCCTGGTGATCAGAAAGAATTTTGGGGCTCTCTCTGTCTCTCTCGCCGACACAGTCCATCCTTCAGGGACCCCTGGACCTGCTGGAGCCGGCCTCCGACATGTATCCTTTGGATAAACACCTAGTAGTGCAATTGCTGGGTCATAGGGTAGCTCTATTTTTAATTTTCTGAGGAACCTCCACAGTTTTCCAGAGCGGCTGCACCAGTTTGCATTCCCACCAGAAGTGCAAAAGATTTCCTCTTTCTCCTCATCCTTGCCAACATCTGTCTTTGCTTGAGTTGTTAATGTTAGGCATCCTGACAGGTGTGAGGTGGTATCTCAGTGTGGTTTATGATTTGCATTTCCCTGATGATGAGTGATGTTGAGCATTTTTTCATGTGTGTGTTAGCCATCTGGATGTCTTCTTGGGAGAAGTGTCTATTCATGTCTTTTGCCCAGTTCTTCACTGGGTTATTTGGTTTTTGGGTGTTGACTTTGATAAGTTCTCTATAGATTTTGGATACTAACCCTCTATCTGATATGTCCTTTGCAAATATCTTCTCCCATTCCATCAGTTGCCTTTTAGTTTTGCTGATTGTTTCCTCGCTGTGCAGAAGCTTTTTATCTTGATGAGGTCCCAGTAGTTCAGTTTTGCTTTTGTTTTCCTTGCCTCTAGAGACGTGTTGAGTAAGAAGTTGCTGTGGCCAAGGTCAAAGAGGTTCTTGCCTGCTTTCTTCTCTAGGGTTTTGATGGCTTCCTGTCTTATGTTTAGGCCCTTCATTTATTTTGAGTTTATTTTTGTGTATGGCGTAAGAAAGTGGCCCAGGTTCATTTTTCTGCATGTTGCTGTCCAGCTTTCCCAGCACCACTTGCTGAAGAGACTGTCTTTATTCCATTGGATATTCTTTCCTGCTTTGTCAAAGGTGAGTTGGCTATACGTTTGTGGGTCCATTTCTGAGTTCTCTGTTCTGTTCCATTAATTTGAGTGTCTGTTTTTGTGCCATATGCAGTTTATATTTTTCAAAAGAACTTTTATCCTTTTCTTTCTTTTTTTCTTTAGTCTTGAGTGAGTATGGGCATTGTTTTACTTACTTTTGTCGTCAAAATCTGACCTCTATCTTTGCAGCCAAAATATACCGCAAATACAGGAATCTGGGTATAAAGAAGGAAGACAGGGGCGCCTGGATGGTTCAGTGGGTTAAGCATCTGACTTTAGCTCGCATCATGATCCTACAGTTAGTGGGCCTGAGCCCCACATCAAGCCCTCTGTTGTGGGCACAAAGCCTACTTTGGGTCCTCTCTCTCTGCACCTCCCTCATTGTTCTCTCTTTCTCTCTCTCGCAAAATAAACTTAGAAAAAATAAAGAAGGAAGATAGGTGATTGTTTTGCTGGGCAAACGAGGCTGCAGCAGGCTAAGACCTTCGAACACTGCAAACCTCCTGGAGGAAGAGACTGGGGTTGGGAGGTTTAGAGGGAAATAGAGGATCTAGCTGGTTTCAATAGCAAATGCGTATGCGCTGCCAGCCTCCTCGGTTGTTTGCAGGATGGTGCTGGGTTCCTGAAACAAAAGGTAAGAGAGGAGGAGGGCAGGTCTGCGGAAAAGAGGGTAAAGGTTACCTTCAAACCAGGCTTCACTGAAGGATTCATGCAGCCATTTTGATATTTGTTCAGCTTTGTGCTTTTAAGTGAGATGGAAAGCTGGCAAACGCAAATAAAAAGGGCCAGCCAGGAGTCCGAGGCCGGATACCCCCCTTGCACGCTGTTGGCTCCTGCAATCTTCCTTGCCTCTTGCAAGGCCAGAAGCCAGGAACCAGAAGCTTGACTAGACTAGTTCTGCCCAACCTGGAAACACGTATGTATAAAAGATCAGGAAAACCTGGGCCGGGGGTTCAGCCTTTGGAGGTGACTCCGCTGGGGCAGCGCAAGTGTGAAATAAAGTCTTTTCTAGTTCCCCAAATTCTTGTTGCTTGTCTCTTCCTGGGCCCCGAGTCTTTGCTATAACTTAAATGGTTTCAATTTCTGGAGTGTTTATACTTCAGAGACCGGGTAACATTTATATGTTCACGGGACAGAAAAAGGATGTAAGCTTCTCCAAGAAGGACTTTGGTTTCCTCAGGTCAACGATTTTCAAATTCTTGTGATGAAGTTTTGGGGTGATGGTGGGATTCGTGGGGTCCAGAGCTGAAGGTCAAGAAAGAATTCATGAAGACGTATTTGGTGCAAAAAAAGGTGATTTTATTAAAGCACGGGGACAGGACCCATGGGCAGAAAGAGCTGCACTGTAAGTATGGAGGGTAACCAATCTATGGAATAGGGGGAGATAAAGTCAAGAAGAGGGAGTTTCCAAAGAGACTTTTGCACGCTAAAGACTTACTGGGAGCCTAGCTATTGTCAACTAAGGTTGTTTTTCCCTCTAGCAAAGTATTAACTTTATTTTTTTCTTAATTTTTTTTTTCCCTCTGAGAGAGAGACAGACAGTGTGAGCAGGGGAGGGTCAGAGAGAGAGGGAGACACAGAATCCGAAGCAGGCTCCAGGCTCTGAGCTGGCTGTCAGCACAGAGCCCAACACGGGGCTCAAACCCACAAACCGCGTGATCACAACCTGAGCCGAAGTTGGACACTTAACTGACTGAGCCACCCAGGCGCCCTGCAAAGTATTAACTTTAAAACAGTAGGGAGTTTCTGGACTTCAGGCTATGAGGGGAGTGCCTTTTTCTGGTCCTCTTGTGGGGACTCATCAATTTGACAATTTGTGGGTGTTTGTCCTTTCCCCTTTGGACACTCAGCCAGGAGTTTCCAAGGAGCATCATGCACGTGCCTCCTGGTGGGGGCGGGGAGCTAGCCTGTGCTCTGCCCCTCAGGCTGCCTCATGCTCCCTCCTCGGATAAGTAGGAAGAGTTGTAGGATTGGTACAAAAGAGTAAATAGACTTTGGACTGCCTCTAGAGTTGCCTTTTGTTTTGTTTTTGTTCATTGGTTTTCGTGGGGGGTTATTGTTTGTTTTTATTTAAATATTTTCTTTTTTTCTAGTTTTGTAAGATCAGGATAGTCGCTCTCAAATTTCTTTTCTTTTCTTCTTTAGTGCAGGGCAATTGTACTTCCAGTGCCCTAACTTATTTTTTTCGGAACAATATCTGCAAATGTCTGAAGGCCAACAGGAAAGGGTCTGAGTGGACTTCAGTTTTTGTTCTATGTCTAATATCGGTTCTTCCATCGTATTAAGGGAGTCCCTAAGGCTAGCCATTACACAAATAAGACGATTGTTTAGAAAGAGAGCTCTCCAAAAAATTTCTTTTCTTTCAAATATAGCCAATTTGAAGGATCCATCATCTGGATCCTTCATGGGTGAGTAGGATCTTATATCAATCTCAATAAGCCTTTTTTAAAATAATTTTTTAAATGTTTTATTTATTTCTGAGAGAGAGAGAGAGAGAGAGACAATGAGCATGGGAGGGTCAGAGAGGGAGGGACATACAGAATCCGAAGCAGTCTCCAGGCTCTGAGCTAGCTGTCAGCACAGAGCCCGACGCAGGGCTCGAACTCACCAACCAAACCGCGTGATCATGACCTGAGTAAAAGTCGGACGCTTAACCGACTGAGCCACCCAGGCACCCCTCCATAAGCTTTTTTATGGCTTAACCAAAGATGCAAGAGGTGTCCCCCAGGAGAGTGCAAAAATGCAGACTTCACAAGATCCAGAGAGTTCATACCCAAAAATAGTCTAAGAAAGTACAGGCAGTAACTAAGAAGGGCCCTATTTTAAACAGCTGTTTCAAAACACAGGAAATCATGTGTTTTCCCTCCTTTTGAACAGAATAGAGTGACTTACCACGCCAAAAGTTCACCACGGCCCCACTTTTTTTTTTTTTTTTTGATTCCCTAAACTTGGGTCCTCAGCCTATTCAGCTGCCTAACAGATGGCTATACACCCTCCAGCTGACGAAAACCAGAGAAGATTCGCACTGGTCATAAAGTAGACCAAAGAAACCAATGACCATCGCTGGGAGAAAAAAGGATCGATAGGAAAGTATTTACAAGAGATTTTTTACCAAAGTTCCTGTACCCAAGGAACCAGTTTCACAAATATTTTCCTTTCCGAATCTACATTTAGATTTTTAAAAAATGTACTCCTGCAGACCTTGCAAGCAGATTTCCAGAAGAGGGACTTTGTACGAAATCTCACCTGCCCAGGTTTTATCGGAAGTCCCAGGATCTCTCAGCTGCAGGAATCCTGGAGTGAGCAGTGAGTGTCCCGTCAAAGTTTATTCTGCCTACTCGGCTCACTTTTGGGGAAGGAAAAATAGTTCTCTACCCTACAGTAGTCTTTTGATTGGCGTAAGAGTTAAATTGACATGTGACAGATTAACAGGAGAAAATTGATTACATTCATACATGGGCCCCTTCAGAATAGGTGGACCCCAGGCAGTCAAGCAATTGAACCTTATCTGCCATCCAGAGCTAAGGAGAAGGGGCTAAGGCCCTGGGACTTCAAAGGGAAGGAAGTGAATTCACAGGAAGATGAAAAAGAGTAAACGTTTCGTAAACAAGTGTCTGCTGAACTATACAGGAACAATGAGACATAGGAATTTTAACAAACAACTTTGCTAAGTTCCTCCCTGTCTACCACCCTAGTTCATATTATACAGTAGTTGTTTATGGTGATATGGTGTTAGCTCCCTTTCCGGAGAAAACCCTCTGTCTAAATTCCTTAAGGCAGTTAGTGTAAGATCAAAGGTTCTTCCTGAGCATTTTGTTTATTTTTTAAATTTTTTTTCCGTTTTTTTAATGTTTTTTATTTATTTCTAGGAGAGAGAGAGACAGCGTGAGCAGGGGAGGATCAGAGAGAGAGGGAGTCACAGACTGAAACAGGCTCCAGGCTCTGAGCTGGCAGTCAGCACAGAGCCTGACGCGGGGCTCGAACCCACGAACTGCGAGATCGTGACCTAAGTGAAAGTCGGACGCTTAACCGACTAAGCCACCCAGGCGCCCCTTGTTTATTTTTTTTAAAGTTTATTTATTTATTCTGAGAGAGAGAAATCATGCAAGTGGGGAAGGGGCAGGGAGAGAGAGAGGGAAAGAGAATCAGAAGCAAGTTCTGTATGGTCAACATGGAGTTGAGATCCCATGAACCATGAGATCTTGACCTGAGCCAAAATCAAGAGTTGGATGCTCAACCCAGAGGGCCCTGAGCCTTCTGTTTCTTAAAAGTAATTTGGGGGGTCCCTGGGTGGCTCAGTCAGTGAAGCATCTGACTTCGGCTCAGGTCATGATCTCACGGTTTGAGGGTTCGAGCCCTGCATCAGACTCTGTGCTGGCGGCTAGCCCAGAGCCTGGAGCCTGTGTCTCCCTCTCTCTCTGACCCTCCCCTGCTCATGCTGTTTTTCTCTCTCTCAGAATTAAAGAAAACATTGAGAAAAGTTTTTTATAAAAAAGAAAATAAAATAAAAATAAAAGTAATTTGTTAAAACAACCCACGTGCCAAAGAGGCACATTTCAGGATACAAATTTCGTCCACTACACTTATTTCCAATTTTACCCAGTACAGGTTCCAGACTCAACTTTCTCTTTAATGTCGATTCCCAGTTTTCCATAACCTGTCAGGATCAAGAGAGGGTTGGGACCCTAGATCACACCCAGGCAGGCTGCCTTCTGGGGCAACACACGGAAGGGAGGGACCTAAGATATAGTATACACAAAGTGCTAAATAGGTGCTGTGCCAAGAGGGAAGATGCATGCCACCGCCTGGACAGAAAGCAGAAAAGTCAGTGTCTAGAAAGGCCCACTAATGAGATCTCCAGAGCGGAAGTACTGGAGGATGAGGAATCAGAAGTGTGGTGGGTCCAGATTCCGCTTGGAACAAATCTTATCAACACTAAAGCTCCGTCATTCATTTTTCTTGTGCACTGATTAGAAGATTACTAGCAAAGGACAAACCCTCAAAGCACAGGAATGTAAATGAAGCAGGTCTCTCCTGACCATAGCAGTGGAGTGAAGTTGCTAATATAAAATGTATTTTGGGGGCGCCTGGTTGGTTCAGTCTGTTGAGCATCTGGCTGTTGATTTTGGCTCAAGTCACGACCCCAGGGTCGTCGGATCAAGCCCCACATGGGGTTCCATGCTGAGTGTGGAGCCCGCTTAAGGGTCTCTCTTTCTCCCTCTGCCCCTTTCCCCAGCTTGTGTCTCTCTCTAAAATAAATAAATAAAAGTAGAATAAAAAAAGAAAGGAAAGGAAAGGAAAGGAAAGGAAAGGAAAGGAAAGGAAAAAAGAGAAGAGGAGAGGAGAGGAGAGAAGAGAAAAGAAAAGAAAAGAAAAGAAGAGAAGAGAAGAGAAGAGAAGAGAAAAGGTAGGTTGGTGCTCATTGAAGAGACTTAAGGAAAAGTCCCTCTAGGGAGCCTCAGTTGATTAGTCTAGAAACTGAGAAAAGTCATTTTGTACAAAAAGATAGTGGGAGTTGTCTGCTCAGCACCTGTGCTTTCCTGTGTCCCCCAGTCTCAGTAGAAGCCCCCAGAAGAAAAGTTTACCCTGGCAAAGGTGCAGAGCAGGTGGGCAGGCTAGAGTGAACTTGTGCCCTGGCAGAATTGCGGAAGTGAAGCTGGTCTTCTGGAACCGCTGAAGGGAAATGATACTGAGGCTGGCAATAACACCGAGTGCTGAGCAAGGGATAACTTGCCCAAGGGGAAGGGGTTAACTAGAAACGGAGTGACTCCGTCAATACCCCATACTCAAACCCTATGTTGACTCTATGCTCATAAAAGAGTGGGGGAGGGGTGGGAGGGGTAGGTGAAGGAATAAAAAGAGACAAGAGTCTCTGCCTGAGGAATTCTCAGTATAATGGGGCAGAGATAATACATGCAAAAACAGCACAAATACATCCTATCTTCTACCTGAATTAGAACATACAGAAAAGCTTCCCACCGTAGCATGGCGCCTGCTTTCCTAGCTCCCTAGTCATAGCTGGGGAATAACTCCCAGTCACTTGGGATGAGGACTTTGAAAACACACCCTTTCTAGATAGAATCATGAAGAAATGAATAACGGACATACAAAACAACCAGAAGGCAAACAATAGGTGGCAGTAGTGATTCTTTATTTAATTATATGTCAATAATTACTATAAACACAGATAGATTGACTTCACCAATCAAAAGATACAGCGTGGCCTGATAGATGTAAAACAAAACAAAACAAAACAAAACAAAACAAAACAAGACCTGGCTTAGTCAGTAGAGCACATGACTCTTGATCTCAGGGTTGTAAATTCAAGCCTCACACTAGATGTGGAGATTACTTAAAAAAATAAAATCTAGGGGCGCCTGGGTGGCTTAGTCGGTTAAGTGTCCGACTTTCGCTTAGGTCATGATCTCACGGTTCGTGGGTTCAGGCCCGCATCAGGCTCTTTGCCGACTGCCAGCTCAGAGCCTGGAGCCTGTTTCAGTCTGTGACTCCCTCTCTCTCTGACCCTCCCCTGCTCACGCTGTCTCTCTCTCTCTCTCTCTCTCTCCTAGAAATAAATAAAAACCTTAAAAAAATTTTTTAAAAATAAAATAAAATAAAATCTATGAGCATTGGGTGCTGGGAGCCACACCAGCCTCATTGGATGACACAGTCACAGTGACGAAATGGCAGTGCTTGTACAACTCCTGCCATGAGAAGCCAAAACTGGTATCTCCTTCTGCCACTACTGGCTCACGTTGGAAATGAGCCTGCGGGTACTGACCAGGCCTCACAATATTCCAAATCAGACCATATTCCCCACACAGACACCTCATAAGAAAAAGCATATTCCTGCCTCTACAAAGGAGATTTTAGACTAAAGCACTGCAGATGTTTGTTAAAATGCTCTTCCTATGGGCCTTGTAGATCCAAGACTGAGATAATAAAGGGGGTAAGAACACAAGAGTTACACTTAAGTCTGGCCCAGAGACCAAGAGCCTAATTTAGAGTTAAGATACAGATGAGTGCAGAACATAAGTTACTACAAGTACCTTTGCTAACTGGTGATGTATAGCCGTCCCTTCCTCAAGGCCTACATTCCACAAATACCCTCCCTTACACTGGCAGCTGGGATGGGGATAGATAAGAGCAGCTAAAACATAAACCCAAATACAGAGGCTGACACATTTAGGGCCCCCATGGTATTTACACATTCAGCTTCAACTAGAAACATTTACACAAGCATTCATTAACCAGCTCAAATACATTCTTCCTCTTGTGAGCCAGACAGAATGACCCCTAGCCTGTCTATGTGCAACTTAACCTAGAACTTAAAACCTGGTTTTGTACACTTTCCAAAGCATCTTATCACAAAGAATTATCCCTTGTAAAAATTCCATTTTCTGATGCCATGTTATCATTTGACCTACAAATAAAGACACCAAAACCGACAGGAGAGAGATGCCTGCCAGGTGATTAGAAAGAATCTCGAGGCTCTCTCATCATTGTTGCCAACACCATCTGTCCTTCAGGGACCCTGGACCTGCTGGAGCTGGACTCCGGCAACTGGGTGTTATATGGAAATCAACTTAACAATAAACTATAAAACAAACAAATAAATGTATAAAATCTAAGAAAACCAAAAGAGCAAAACAACAACAACAAGACCTAACTATATGCTGCCTCTAGGAGACTCATTTCAGCTCTTAAGACACATATAGGCTCAAAATGAAGAAATGGAAGAGGATATTCCATGCAAGAGGAAATCAAAAGGAAGTGGGCATAGCCATTCTTATATCAGACAAGTTAGACATCAAGCCAAAAACAGTAACAAGAGACAAGGAAGTCCATTTTATAAGGATGAAAGGGTCAATAGAAGAATATGTAACAATCATAAATATATATGCACTCAACATCAGAGCACCAAAATATATTAAGTAAGCACTAACAGATCTAAGGAGAGAAACAGACAACAACACAATAATCCTAGGGCACTTCAATACTCCCAGTCAGCAGTGGATAGGTCATCCAGACAGAATATCAACAACAAAACCTTGATATTGAACCATACCCTGGAACCAGTAAACTTAATGAGTGCATACAGAACATTCCATCCAAAAGGAGCAGAATATATTCTTCTCCAGTGCACATGGAATGTTCTCCAGGATAGGTCATATGATAAAGACACAAAATAATTTTAGCAAGTTTAAGAAGACTGAAATCATACCAACGGTCTTTTCTGAGCAATACTCTGGAACCAGTAAACTTAATGAGTGCATACAGAACATTCCATCCAAAAGGAGCAGAATATATTCTTCTCCAGTGCACATGGAATGTTCTCCAGGATAGGTCATATGATAAAGACACAAAACAATTTTAGCAAGTTTAAGAAGACTGAAATCATACCAACGATCTTTTCTGAGCACAACAGAATGAAACTAGAAATCAACAACTGAAAAACAATTGGAAAGTTATAAATATGTAGAAATTAAACAACACCCTTCTAAACAATCAATGAGTCAAAGAAGATATCAAAAAGGAAATAAAAGCTTATCTCAAACAAATGAAAATCTAAATACACCGTACCAAACTTACAGCATGTGACAAAGCAGTTTTGAAAGGAAAGTTTATAGTAATAAATCCATATGTTAAAAATTCAGAAAGGTCTCAAATAAATAACCTAACTTTACACTTCAAGGAAATATTAAAAGAACAAATTAATCCCAAAGTTAGCGAAAGGAAGGAAATAATAAAGATCATAGTGGAAATAAATGAAATAGAGATCAGAAATACAGTAGAAAGGATCAATGTAACTAAGATAAAAGTTCTTCAAAAAGACAAACAAAATTATACACCTTTATCTAGACTAACCAACAAAAAAGAGAGAAGATTGAAATAAATAAAATTAGAAATAAAAAGAGACATTAAACTGACACTGCAGACATACCTAAGATTGTAAAAGACTGTTATGAACACTTATATGCCAACAAATTAGATAACCTAGAAGAAGTGAATACATTTCCAGAAACACACAACCTACTAAGACTGAATTAGGAAGAAATAGTAAATCTGAACATCAATAACAAATAAATAGATTGACTCAATAATCAAAAACCTCCCCGGGTGCTTGGGTGGCTCGGTTAAGAGTCTGACTCTTGGTCTTGGCTCAGTTCATGATCTCACTGTTTGTGAGTTCGCAACCCCCATCAGGCTCCATGCTGACAGTGTGGAGCCTGCTTGGGATTCTCTCTCTCCCTCTCTCTGCCCAGTTCGCTCTCTCTGTCCCTCTCTTAAAAATAAATAAACCTAAAAAATTTAAAAAGCAAGCAAAACAAACAAACCCAAACCAAAAAACCTCCCAAACACAGAAAACCCTAGGACCATACGATTTCACTGGAGAATTCTACCAAACATTCAAAGAACAATTAATACCAGCCCTTCTCAAAGTCTTTCAAAAAGTTGAGGAGGAGGAGAACATACTTTTAAATCCATTCTACGAGGTCACATTACCCTATACCAGAGCCAGATAAAAACACAAGAAAATTATTGACCGATATCCCTAATGAACATAGATACAAAAATTCTCAACAAAGTATCAGCATACCAAATTCAAGAACACATAAAAAGGATTATACATCGTGACCAAGTGGCATTTATTCCTAGGATGCAAGGATGGTCCAACATATGCAAATCAACAAATGTAATATATTGCATTAATAAAATGTAAGATAAAAATCACACGATCATCTCGATAGATGCAGAAAAAGCATCTCACGAAAGATAGCATTCTTCCATCATAAAAACTCTCAGTACGCTGAGTATAGAAGGAACATACCTGAACATAATAAAGGCCATATATGACAAACCCAGAGCTACCATTCTACTCAATGGAGAAAAAAAATAGAAGCTTTCCTCTAAGATGAGGAAAAAGATAAAGATGTCCACTCTTTCCACTTCTATTCCCTATATTACTGTAAGTCCTGGCTATATCAACTAGTCAAGACAAAGAAATGAAAGGCATCCACACCAAGAAGGAAGAAGTAAAACTGTTGCTATTGGCAGATGATACGTTTTGTATTAGAAAGTGCCAAAGACTCAACCAAAAAACTATCTGAACTAATCAGTGATTTCAGTCACATTGCAGTATCCAAAATCAACACACAGAAATAAGCTACATTTTTATATATCAATGATGAAACACCTGAAAAAGAAATAAAGAAAAATATCCAGTTCATATTAGTATCCGAAACAATAAATACTCAGGAATAAATTTAGCAAATGAAGTGAAACATGATTCAACTAAAACTACAAGACTTTCTGGAAAGAAATCAAAGAAGACATAAACATATGGAAAGACATCCCATGTTCATGGATCAGGAGAATTAATATTGTTAAAATGTTCATACTACCTAGAGCAATCTACAGATTCAATACAATCCCATCAAAATACTAATGGCATTCTCGGGGTGCCTGGGTGGCGTAGTCGGTTAAGCGTCCGACTTTCGCTTGGGTCATGATCTCGCGGTTCGTGGGTTCGAGCCCCGCTTCGGGCTCTGTGCTGACTGCCAGCTCAGAGCCTGGAGCCTTTTTCTGATTCTGTTTCTCCCTCTCTCTCTGACCCTCCCCTGCTCACGCTTTCTCTCTCTCTCTCTCCTAGAAATAAATAAAAAATATTTTAAAAAAATGTTTAAAAAAAAAAACTAATGGCATTCTTCACAAGAATTAGAAAAGGAAAAAAAAAAAATTCTAAAATAGGTATGGAATCACAAGAGTCCCCAAACAGCTAAAGCAATCGTGAGGAACAAAACTGGAAGTATTACTCTTCCTGATTTCAAACTATACTACAAAGCTATGGTCATAAAAACAGTACAACTCTGGCACACACAAAAAATAGATACATAGACCAAGAGAATTATGTTTGTACAGTCTACGGCCATACCACCCTGAACGCGCCCGATCTCGTCTGATCTTGGAAGCTAAGCAGGGTCGGGCCTGGTTAGTACTTGGATGGGAGAATTATGTTTGTATGATTAACTAATATTCAACAAAGCAGTCAAAAGCACACAATGGAAAAAAGGTAGTGTCTTTGCCAAATGATTCTGGGGAAACTGGAAAAACACGTGAAGAGTGATGAAATTGGACCCCTACCTTGCACCACTCCCAAAAATTAACTCAAAATGGATCAAAGGCTTAAACATAAGACCTGATAATATAAAACTCTTAAAAGAAAATGTAGAACCTCCTCAACATTGGTCTTGGCAATGATTTTTTGGATATGACACCAAAGCCCAAATAACAAAAGCAAAATTCAACAGATGCGACTATATCAAACGTGAAAGCTTTTGCACAGCAAAAGAAACAATAGGCAAAATAAAAAGAGAGCCCTCAAAACCACAAAATGGGAGAAAAATTTTGCAAACCATAGGTCAGATAAAGGCTTAATATCCAATATATATATAAATAACTCATACAACTCAATAGCAAAAACAAAACAAACAACAACCTGATTACAAAATGGACAGAAGAACTATGGAGACATTTTTCCAAAGGAGATATCCAAATGGCTAACAGGGACATGAAAAGATGCTTACCATCACTAATGACCAGGGAAATACAAATCAAAACCACAATGAGATGCCACCTCACGCCTGTCAGAATGGCTTTCATCAAGAAGACAAGAGTTAGGGGTCCCTTGGGTGGATCAGTTGGCTAAGCATCTGACTCTTGATCTCAGCTCAAGTCACCATCTCATGATTCCTGAGTTTGAGTTCTGCACTGGGCTGCATGTTGACAGTGTGGAGCCTCCTTGAGATTCTCCCTCTTTCTCTACCCCTCCTGCATGTGCTCTCTTTCTCAAGAAAAATTAACTAATTAAAAAAAAAGAAGAAGACAAAAAGATTGCAAGGATGTGAGAAAACGGAATACTTACACTTTGTTGCTGGGAATGTAAATTGATTCAACCACTATAAAAAACAATATGGAGGTTCCTCAAAAACTTAAAAATAGATTTACCATATTATTGAGCAATGCCACTTCTGATTAAATACCCAAGAGAAATGAAAAAAGAATTTTGAAGAAATATACGCACTTCCATATTTATTGCAGCATTATTCACAATAGCCAAGACATGGGAACAACCTGTGCCCATCACTGGATGAATGGATAATGAAGATGTGGTGCACACACACATACACATGCGTGTCCATGTGCGTAAATGTGTGTGCTCACGCACAATGGGATAATATTTAGCCATGAGAAAGGAGGGCATCCTGTCCTCTGTGACTACACTGATGGACCCTGAGCACATTATTCTAAGTGACATAGAGAAAGACAAGTGCTGTATGATACCATTTATATGCAGAATTTTAAAAAGCCAAACTTATAAAGACAGACAGTAAAATGGTGGTCACAGGAGATGGGGGTTGGGACAGATGTTATTTAAGGGTACAAACTTACAATTAGTAGAGAAAAAGCCCTACAGACCTAATGCATGGTACAGTGAATATAGACAGAAAAATTGTATTATAGGGGCGCCTGGGTGGCTTAGTTGGTTTAGCGTCTGACTTTCGCTTAGGTCATGATCTCGCGGTTTGTGGGTTCGAGCCCCGCATCGGGCTCTGTGCTGACTGCCAGCTCAGAGCCTGGAGCCTGTTTCAGTCTGTGACTCCCTCTCTCTCTGACCCTCTCCTGCTCACGCTGTCTCTCTCTCTCTCCTAGAAATAAATAAAACATTTTTTAAAAAATTGTATTATAATCATCAAACTTGATAAAAGACTAAAACTTAATTATTCCAACTACTAAAGAAAGGATCATTATGGAGTGCCTGGGTGGCTCAGTTGGTTAAGCATCTGACTTCAGCTCAGGTCATGATCTCACAGTTTGTGAGTTTGAGCCCCGCATGGGGCTCTGTGCTGACAGCTCAGAGCCTGGAGCCTGAGCTTCGGATTCTGTGTCTCCCTCTCTCTCTCTCTGCTCATGCTTGTGCTCTGTCTCTCAAAAATAAATAAACATTAAAAATTTTTATTTATTTTGAGAGAGTAAAAGAGTGGGGAAGGGCAGAGAGGGAGAGAGAGAAAATCCCAAGCAAGCTTCGTGCTGTCAGCACACAACCCAACACAGGGCTCGAACTCACAAACTGTGAGATCATGACCTGAGCTGAAATCAAAGTTTGGTCACCTAACCAACTGAACCACCCAGGCACCTCTCTTAGCTTTCTAGATTATCAAGTCATGCGAGAAACAGATATCCTCACCTAATTCCTGTGCCTGTATGCATCATGCTTGGCCATCTGGTGATTTTTCATTTTGGACTCGGTCATTTTGGTTTAGTGGTATGAAAATAGCTTCAAAAACCAGCCACCTTAAATTACGTTAATTAGAACCACACACACACACACACACACACACACACAAAACGCACGTGGCATTCACACCTGCCTGGAGGATCTTCTCTGTGGACCTTCACCCGCTGCCCATGAGGAGAATAGGAGCAGGGAGGGAAACCGGAGAAAGCCTCTCTGGTGGCTCACACCATGATGACGAGCACTGTGGGAAGGGGGTCAAGCCCACCCGACCCCTTCTCCCTAATGAACCGCAGACACCCTTCCTTCACTAGAAGAAGGGCCCAGGGCATAGGTGAGAAACCATTACTCCTGAAGGAGGGGAACAAAAGGAAAACTTCTGCCCCTGGGGGAGGGCCTCCAAATCCTCCCAGGTCAAGACCATTAGAAACTTCTATCACTGGGTTGCAGAATCTGGTCTAGATCACCCAGCGGAAGAACCAAGCGGCTCTCAGAGATCTTGGAAGGGAAGAGGTTTATAGGAGATCATGGAAGGGAGGCGGTGTACAGCCTCCGGTGGGCTCAGAGGAGATTCTTCTCCATAGGTCTGAGCCCAGAGCATCAGCAGAGGGAGTAATTTATAGCCTGTTACTTCCGCATTCCTCATTAATGCTTGAGAAGCAAGGTGGGAAGAAGAAGCCAGAAGGGGGAGTCTTTGATCAGGGACAGGTATTTCCTTATCAGTCCTGTCGGCCGTCTTATAACAGATTTTCCCCTATCAATTGGAAGGGGTACACGATCAGTGACAGAGTCCAATACGCAAGATCCAGGGACAGAGAGCTGGCCTAAGACTGAGGCAAGTCGGCGTGGCGGGAAATCTCTGTCCCCACCTTCCAGGCTAGCAGGTTCTGAATAAGAAACAGACACACTCTCCCCGGGGAAAGACCACCCGAGGCGCAGGCACAGGGGGAAGTCTAAAGTGGAAGGTGGAGCATACACACTGAGAAAAACCCTCCAGGAAAACCAGCCCCGCACCTCAAGCGAAGATAACACTAGAAGAATTGCTGGGAACATGGCAACCAGAAAAATCCAAGCCCGCCTCTACGCCGGCCAAGAGCCTCAGTCCTCCACCCTGACGGCTTAACAGAGAAAGGAGTGCCCCTTTCCAAGCATAAATAGCATTTGCTCCAGTCTCTACTGCCCTATATGCATGTCCAGAATTCAATTAAAAATTATGAAACCGTAGGGACGTCTGGGTGGCTCAGTCGGTTAAGTGACGGACTTCAGCTCAGGTCAGGATCTCAGGGTTGGTGAGCTCGAGCCCCGCATGGGACTCCGTGCTGCACCCGCTTTGGATCCTCTGTCCTCTCTCTCTCTGCCCCTTCCCCACTTGCATTTTCTCTCTCTCTCTCTCTCTCAAAAATAAATACACATTAAGAAATAAATTAAAAATTGTGAAACTATAGTCGCGCCTGGCTGGCTCAGTTGGAAGAGCACGCAACTCTTGATCTTGAGGTTGTTGTTACAGCAAACACTCGGCGCCCAGGAAGAGACCAGCCATCACTCTCGGGGCATCAGAAAAGATGGTTTATTGTGCACCGGTGCGGGCCCAACACAGTCACCTCCAAAGGCTGAGCCCTGAACCTTGGCAATGGCCTTTTATGGCTGGGATGGTAGGGGGTGGGCAGACAAAAGGCAAAGGGGAGGGGGCCCCTACCAGTGGTACTCTGGGCAGTTGGTGGGCACAAGACACAAACAAGTTTACAGAAGCCAGAAGTACGCAAGGAGGGTGTCCAGCCTCCGGCACCTGGCTGGCCCCTTTTATCTTGTTTTTACTGGCTTTTCTTCTCAGTTGTGAGTTCAGGCCCCATGGTGGGTGTAGAGATTTCTTAAATAAATGCAAACTTTTTATTACACACAATAAAACAGCCCTGTCAAAAGACAATGGAAGTAAAAGAAACCGTCTCAGAAATGATCCAGATGCTATGCTATCAAACAAGGAATTTAAAATAACCACATGTGGGATGCCTGGGTGGCTCAGGGAGTTAGGCAACTGACTCCTGGTTTTAACTAAGGTCATGGTCTCACGGTTCTGTGGGTTCAAGCCCTGCAACAGGCTCTGCACACTGAACGCCTGGAGCCCGCTTGCGATTCTTCCTCTCTCCCCCTCTCTCCCCAGTCATGCTCTCTCTGTCTCTCTCAAAATAAAAAAACAAACAAACTTTAGGGGCGCCTGGGTGGCTTAGTCGGTTGAACGTCCAACTTTCGCTTAGGTCATGATCTCGCGGTTCGTGGGTTCGAGCCCCGCGTCGGGCTCTGTGCTGACTGCCAGCTCAGAGCCTGGAGCCTGTTTCAAGAGTCTGTGACTCCCTCTCTCTCTCTGACCCTCCCCTACTCATGCTGTCTCTCTCTCCTAGAAATAAATAAAACATTAAAAAAAATAAAAAAAGAAACCAACAAACTTTAAATAAAACAACTGTAAGTAATGTGTTAAACGCTTCTGTTACATGCTCTGGTGGAAAACACAGACAACCTGCATATAAGGAATTTCAACGGAGACATAGAAACTGTAAGAAGAGTCAAATGGAAATGTAAGAGTATTGTTGAGCACGACAGGAAAGAGGAAGGAATACATTTGACAGTTTCATCCAAGGACTCCATACAGCTGAGAAGTAATCAGTGCCTTGAAGATAAGCTCATAGAAATTAACCAAACTGAAATTCAAAGGAAAAAGAAAGTGGGAGGAAAATGAGGTACAACAGAGCATCCAAGAAATGTGAAACAATATAAAATGGTCTAATGTAGTGTCATCGAAATTCCAAAGAAGAAAGAATGGGGCCGAGGAAACATTTGAAAAGATAATGGATCAAACCGGAGATCGAATATTAGGAGCCATTCTGAGCCCACTAGTCGAGAAAACTCCCGGTGAGGTTAAAGCAAGTTTGCACGGTCTCTTGCCAATCGGATGACACCAATATCCACCCCCGCTCAGTTATTTCTGCTTGAGCACTGACCCCTAAGGTACCATGTTGATCAATATCGGGAGTGACTTGTCCCCTTATTCTGGCCCTGGTATGATGACTGCACCTTGTGAAGGAACTTATTGTGGGAACTTCTTTTTTTGATTATGGGTACAGACATCGTTTCTCCAGCAGGTCCTGTTTCCCTCCATACTTTCCCTCGAGCTATGAACAGGCTAATGACCCTTACTCATGAAAGATTGACCTTTACATGTACAATTCTGTTTCTACCGTTGCGTTAGTCCAAGATGTTCATACAGCTCAACTTGTAAATCATCTATTCAAATATGTCTCTCATTTCCTTGCTATTCATGATATCATAAATCTAGACACTAAGGTTAATGCATTTGAAGAGGCTATTCTATGTATTGGAAATGAGCTAAACTCTTTAAAAGTACAGTTGGCTCTCCGGTGCCATAAGGAATATAACTGGACAATCAAGTCTTGCCCAGAGACAAAGAGCCTAACTTAGAGAGAAGGCACAGATAAGGGCAGAACATAAGTTCACCAAAACCGACAGGAGAGAGATGCCTGCCTGATCATCAGAAAGAATCTTGGGGCTCTCTCACTCTCTCTCACTGACACCGTCTATCCTTCAGGGACCCCTGGACCCAGTCGGAGCTGGACTCTGGCAATCTAAGAAGCTAAAGGAACCATAGGCAGACTAAGTGTTCACGTGCACATGCGCGCGCGTGCGTGCATACACACACACACACACACACACACACACACACACACACCTCAACACATCCAAACTCCTGAAAACCAAAATAATGACAAAGTCATTAAAATACCAACAGTCCTTTCTTTTAAAAAAATCTTAGAGAGAAGATGCCTGGGTGGCTCAGTGGGTTAAGCATCTGACCCTTGATTTCAGATCAGGTCATGATCTCACAGTTTTGTGAGTTCATGGCCTGAGTTCGGAGTGCTTGGGATTCTCTCTCTCCCTCTGTGTCTTCCCCTCTCCTGCTCTCTCTCTCTCTCTCTCTCTCTGAAAAAAAAAAAAAAAACACAATGAGAGGGGCGCCTGGGTGGCTCAGTCGGTTAAGTGTCTGACTTCGGCTCAGGTCATGATCTCATAGTCCATGGGTTCGAGCCCCGCATCAGACTCTGTGCTGACAGCTCAGAGCCTGGAGCCTGCTTCAGATTCTGTGTCTCCCTCTCTCTCTGCCCCTCCCCTGCTGGCTCTCTGTCTCTGACAATACCAGTATTGTATACTTCAGTTAAAAACAAAACCAAACCAAAACTGGCTAACAGTTTGGGTTATCACCCTCCTCAAAATCCTTCAGTGACTTCCCATTGTCATCAGGATGGGAATCCTTCAAGATGGACCCTTTTTTTAAAAAAATTATTTATGTATTTTTTATTATTTTTTATACTCATGTTTATTTAAAAATCTGATCTGTGAACTTAGCATTTTCCACCAACTCTGGGTGCAGAAAGCTTCACAGGCTTCACAATCTTTTGCTTAGGTGCTGCCTTTGTGGGAACCTTAGCCGCAGCCATTGCTGTCTTTTTAGATGCTTGCTTAGCCTTTTTTGCTTCCTTGGCAGCCCTGATGGCTTGTTCTCGTTGAGCCTTCCTAACTTCGGGTTTCTGATTTCTCTTGGCTATTATATCAGCAATGGCCCTCTGGAATTTGACTGCACGGCGGGTTCTTTTCTTTTGAATTTCTTCCGACTATCCCTTTTTGTGCTTTCTTCTATAGAAGACAGTCCAGTTTATCTGCCGAGGATTCCCCTTGGAAAGGAATGCCGACTCGCATTTTGCATTAAGAAATTGGAAAACCTTCCGGTCAGTCCTGAAGTAGCATCTCCCATGTCCAGGGTAAATCTTGTACCCACTCAAACGGCACAGCTCGACCTTCATGGCTGCGGCAGCTGGGAAGACGGAAAGATGGTCTTTTTTATTTTTATTTTTTTTTTTATTTTTGAGAGCGAGACAGAGACAGAGCTCGAGTAGAGGAGGTAGAGAGAGGGAGACACAGAATCCACGAAGCTGAGCTCTCAGCACAGAGCTCCCATGCGGGGATTGAACTCACTAACCAAACTCATGGACTGAGAGATGGTGACCTGAGCTGAAGTCAGACACTCAACTGACTGAGCCACCCAGGCGCAGCCACCAAGATGGACCCTTCTCGATGGCACCTATGTACCCTTTAGGGTAGCACACAGTATGTGAGAGTATCCCCACCCCAATCCTGTGCTCCACTAATACCGAACATCTTGTTTCCTAAATCTACCAGGTGTTGCCATGTTTTTGCCCATCCCGTTTTCTGTGAACAAAGCTGTTTTGCCAACTCCTACTCCTCCAAGGCCAAACTCTTCCCATGAGGACTTCCATGAGTCGCACACGGCTAACTAAACTCTCGTTTGCCAGAGGAAGAGTGATCTAAGAGATGTAGACTCTCTGGGGATTCCCTCCCTCCACAATGATCTCTCCCGTTCATGAACATGTGAAGCACACAGTGCTCTGTATTTGGAGACCTGCACTTTGGGGTAATGTAACCTGACTTTTTTCTCCGAGCTGAGAAATGTAAGCTGTTAGCAGCTCTCTACTGCCCTCTGTTGAAACAAAGTGGGCAGCGTGAGTCTTCTGCAGGACCAAGATCCTAGTAGAAAACTCGAGATCTGAGTGAGTGATTTAACACAAGTAACAGCCAGCCAAGGGGCTAGGGAAGGAAGAGTGAGTCAGGCTCAGCAGCAAGAAGTGGCTTACTTTAAGCCACTTGCTCTGCCCTTCTTGAGTGACTCTTGACATGACATTCAGAATTAGTCTTGCTTTCATTCATCAGCACTCTGGCTTTAGGTGGTTAGCAGTGAAGGGAGGTTTTGAAGTTGTAACAGAATGCTGAGAGTTAGAGCCCAGCAACATGTAAGGTCTGCAACTCAAATAGCTTAGAACTGCCTGCTCAGCCCTGCTTGAAACAGGCTTGACTGTTTCAAGTGCACGGGCCTCCAGGGAGGGTAAAAATTCAGGGAGGTAGGATAGCGTGTCCGAAGCAAAGAATGCTGGGAGTTACTTCTGGAGAAAGTGGATCTGCCCTACTCAGTAGCAAGTAAATACTGGACCAGAACATTTGAAGAGCTATAAGTTAAGTGTCTAAGTGATTCAAAAGTCTCCTCTCGTCCCTGGAAATACACTTCCCTCAAGGCCTCAGCAAATAAAGGAATCACTTCCATGGCTTCTAGTTAATTTCCTTAAGCACAATTCAGCTCAAGCCTTTGTTTCTGGCTCTAGCCCAGCCGTCTCCTTCCCGTTAGCCCACTGATTCTGACCACTCGCTGGTGTGTCCCGCAGGCATCCCAAGCCCAGAGTCTCCAAACCTGGACTTCCCAGGTCCCTCCAGGCCCATCCTGGCTAAATGTCTTCCCTTCGCATTTCCTACCTCAGGGAATGGCACCTGCTAGCCTCGAAATCTGGGTATCAGCGTGGCTCCTTCCCTACTTTCATAACCCACATGCAGTCTTACCAGTTGTCCTTGCCGAATAGCTTAAAGCCACCACCGTTACCTTAGCAAGAGAATTCAGAGCAGGATTTTCTTTCTTTCTTTTTTTTTTTTAATGTTTTGTTTATTCCTAGGAGGGAGAGAGAGACAGCGCGAGAAGGGGAGGGCCAGAGAGAGAGGGAGTCGCAGACTGAAACAGGCTCCAGGCTCTGAGCTGGCTGTCAGCACAGAGCCCGACGTGGAGCTCGAACCCACGAACCGCGAGATCATGACCTAAGCAAAAGTCGGACGCTTAACTGACTAAGCCACCCAGGCGCCCCTGGAGCAGGATTTTCAAGTGATGTCTGCACCTCCTTGTTTATGGCAGCATTATTCACAAGAGCCACGACATGCAAACAGCGCATAATGAAAATATGACATATGCATTCAACGGAACAGTGGGCGCCTTAAAAAAAAAGAGGGAAATCCTCTCGCATACTACAGCATGGGTGAACTTCAAGGACATTGAACTAAGCGAATAAGGCAGTCACAAGAGGACACATACTGTATGATTCCACTCATGAGGAGTATCGAAAGGCGTTAAAACTGTAGAAACAGAAAGTACAAAGGTGGTTGCTAAGGGCTTGGAAGAGGAGAGGCAGAATTCCTGTTCCCTGAATATAGAATTTCAGTTTTGCAAGAGGAGAAAATTCTAGAGGTCTGTTATACAACAGTGTGATAGATTGAATACTGCTGAACTGTGTGCTGTAAAGTGGTTAAGGTGGTAAATTTAATGCTATGTGCTTCCGACCACATTTTTTTCTTAAAGTTGGGAGCTTAACAAGGCGAATTGTTAGACAACTGTCAAAACTCACAGATGCATTTCAGAAGGATCACAGTGTGAGTCACAAGAACCATGATATAAGAGGGGTGCTCGAGTGGCTCTGTCAGTCAAGTGTCCGACTTCGGCTTGGGTCATGATCTTGCGCCATTCGCGAGTTCAGTCCCTGTGCTGATAGTTGAGGGCCTGGACCCTGCACTGAATTCTGTGTCTCCCTCTCTTTCTGCCCCTCCCCTGCTCACACACACTCTCTCTCTTTCTCAAAATAAATAAAAAATATAAATACATTTTAAAAAAAAAGAACGAAACTATAGAAAACTCAGAATATAATAGAACTGAACAGTGATCAAATCCTCTGAAGGAAGAAAGATTTCTAAGCCTGGGGGGTGCGGGGGGAGAGAGAAGAAGATCCTCATAAAATTGTTTTTTTGAGAGAGAGAGGGAGCAAGCGAGCGAGGGGCAGAGAGAGAAGCAGGGATCACCCAAAGCAGTGCTCCAATTCACAAACTGCAAAATCATGAACTGAGCCAAAGTCAGATGCTTAACTGACTGAGCCACCCAGTAGTCCCTCACAAAACTTTTTAAATTTCTGAGTAACACAAAACTAAAACCAGCTCGGGGCACCTGGGTGGCTCAGTCAGTTAAGCGTCTGACTTCAGC
Organism: Hyaena hyaena; assembly: GCF_003009895.1. Taxonomy (NCBI): domain Eukaryota; kingdom Metazoa; phylum Chordata; class Mammalia; order Carnivora; family Hyaenidae; genus Hyaena; species Hyaena hyaena. The sequence goes on along the minus strand of NW_024080908.1, from coordinate 48,687 downwards.
TCAGGTCATGATCTCATAGTTCGTGAGTTCAAGCCCCACATCAGGCTCTGTGCTGACAGCTCAGAGCCTGGATTCTGCATCTCCTTCGCTCTCTGCCCCTCTCCCATTCATTTTCTGCCTCTTTCTCTCTCCTCCTCTCTCTCTCTCAAAAGTAAGTAAATATAGGGGCGCCTGGGTGGCTTAGTCGGTTAAGCGTCCGACTTTCGCTTGGGTCATGTCTCGCGGTTCGTGGGTTCAAGCCCCGCGTCGGGCTCTGTGCTGACTGCCAGCTCGGAGCCTGGAGCCTGTTTCAGTCTGTGACTCCCTCTCTCTCTGACCCTCCCCTGCTCACGCTGTCTCTCTCTCTCTCTCCTAGAAATAAATTAAAAAAAAAAACATTTAAAATAAATAAATAAATAAAAATAAAATGGAGTCAGGACACCCTATAGGGGAGCCTCTCACCCACAAACTTTCCCTCACAGCTTCCAGCACATTCCTGGACAGGAAGCAGTTCTCTTTACAACCCAGCAGGGGGAAGAAAGAAAGAAAAAAAAAGAAGTAAGTAAATATATTTTTTTAAAAAAAACAAATTCAGCTCTCAATAAACTACCAACTGAAATCTGGAAATAAAATTTTTATTATAATCACAAAAGAGAGATCGTTATTCTACAAGTAATTAAAGAGAAAACCATACAGTTTCGAGAACCAGGCAGGACGGGAGAACAGACATCCAAAGACATATGATTAAACAGATATTAAATGCCTAAGTGTCTCGGACACTGTCCAAGTGCTCTCCACCTAATGGAAATATAAAAGAGGAAATGCAGCCAGTAAAATACGCGGGAAATGTTCAGACACACCAGGCATCACAGGGAGTTAAAATGATGAGATCCCATTTCTTGTCTGTTAAGTTACCAAAGATTACAAAAAAGAACGTGAAAACAAATGAAGGAGAGAGAGAGAGAGAGAGAGAAACCAAGAAACAGACTATGGAGAATACAGTGCTGGTCACCAGAGGGGGGCTGGGGGGACTGGGGAAACAGGCAATGGAGATGAGGAGTACACCTGCCCCGATGAGCAATGGGTAACAGATAGAATTGTTGAATCATTACGTTGTAGACCTGAACCGAACGCAACACTGTATGTTAACTATAGTGGAATTAAAATGAATAGCCTAATTTAAAAAAGAATGTGGTTGAATGGATTCTCATAGATTTCTGGGTGGCTTAGATGGGGGCGGGGGTGGGGGGAATGGGAGATGCACATTGAGGAGGGCATTTGTTGGGATGAGCTCTGGGTGTTGCAGGTAAGCAGTGAATCATGAGAATCTGCTTCCGAAACCAAGAGCGCGCTATATACACTGTATGTTAGCCAACTTGACAATAAATTATATTTAAAAAAGAAAAAGAAGGCAAATTCAGGGCGCCTGGCTGACTCGGTTGGTAGAGCTTGCAACTCAAGGTCGTGTGTTCAAGCCCTAGGCTGGGTGTAGAGATTATTACAAAAAATAAATAAGTGTAAAAAAAAAATGAGAATTCTCAGGCCCCGCCTCAATCATGAAATGAGTCAGGCCCACTAGCTGGTATTTTAACAAGAGAGCCAGATGGCTCTGATGTAGCTCAAATTTGAGAAGTACGACTTGGACTAATAAAAAGTCACCTCCTGGGACTGGGAAGAGATTGAGCTTTCTCTAAAGCTCCTGTCCGTATCTCTGAACAAAATCATGTTCTGTTAGCAAGAACATGCCAGTGGGGTGGGCAGACCTCTTCCCGGAGAAATCGCTGCTCTGGTGCTGATAATGACCTGAGTCTCCTAGGAATACAAGTCAAAGCAGTCACACTACCTCTTCCTTTCCACACATCCCTCAAAAACATTTTTGGGGGGCATTTTTCCCCCAATGACGTAGTAGGTAGGGTGTGCCTATGTGGAATTACTGTAAAAGATCAAGTTGCAGAAAAAACCTGTAATACAATATGCAAACCATATCAACAAAAATGAAAGAAAATATAAATATGTGTAGGTAGATCTGTGTCTCCATGAATCTGAATGCATGGGGAAAGTTCTGGAAGGACATAACCAACTTCTGAGTGGTTACCCCTGAGGAAGGGGGTAAGGTCATTAAGAGTCACTTTCACTTTTGCTTTCTTTTTTTAACATTCATTTATTTTTTATTTATTTATTTATTTATTTATTTATTTTTTTTTTTACAAATAGTTTATTGTCAAATTAGTTTCTACATAACACTCAGTGCTCATCCCCAAAGTGCCCTCCTTCATGCCCATCCCCCCCTCCCCCCCACATCCATCAGTCCTCAGTTTTTGTCAGCATTCAAGAGTCTCTCATGGTTTGCCTCTCTCCCTTTCCCCCACCATTTCCACCCTTCTTCTCCCCCTTGGTCCTCCGTCAAGTTCCTCCTAATCCTCCTATATGTGCAAACATATGGTATTTGTCCTTCTCTGCCTGACTTATTTCGCTCAGCATAACACCCTCAAGGTCCATCCATGTTGCTACACATGGCCAGATTTCATTGTTTCTCATTGCCATGTAGTATTCCATGGTATAGATAAACCACATCTTCTTGATCCATTCATCTGTTGATGGACACTTAGGCTCTTTCCATGTTTTAGCTATTGTGGAGAGTGCTGCTATGAACATTGGGGTACATGTGCTCCTATGCCTCAGCATTTCTGTATCCCTTGGGTAAATTCCTAGCAGTGCTATTGCTGGGTCATAAGGGAGTTCTATTGTTAGTTTCCTGAGGAACCTCCACACTGTTTTCCAGAGGGGCTGTACCAGTTTACATTCCCACCAACAGTGCAGGAGGGTGCCCGTTTCTCCACATCCTCGCCAGCATCTAGAGTTCTCTGATTTGCTCATTTTAGCCACTCTGACTGGCGTGAGGTGGTATCTCAGTGTGGTTTTGATTTGTATTTCCCTGATGAGGAGGGATGCTGAGCATCGTTTCATGTGTCTGTTGGCCATCTGGATGTCCTCTTTGGAGAAGTGTCTGTTCATGTCTTCTGCCCATTTCTTCACTGGGTTGTTTGTTTTTCGGGCGTGGAGTTTGGTGAGTTCCTTATAGATTCTGGATATTAACCCTTTATCTGATATGTCATTTGCAACTATCTTTTCCCATTCCGTTGGTTGCCTATTAATTTTCTGGGTTGTTTCCTTTGCTGTGCAGAAGCTTTTAATCTTGATGAGGTCCCAACAGTTTATTTTTGCTCTCGATTCCCTTGCTTTTGGGGATGTGTCAAGTAAGAAGTTGCTGCGGTGGAGGTCAAGGAGGTTGTTTCCTGCTTTCTCCTCTAGGGTGTTGATAGTTTCCTGTCTCACGTTCAGGTCCTTTATCCATTTTGAGTTGATTTTTGTGCAACATTCATTTATTTTTGAGACACTGTGTGATCAGGGGAGGGGCAGAGAGAGAGGGAGACACAGAATTGGAAACAGGCTCCAGGCTCTGAGTTGTCAGCACAGACCCAGACGAGGGGCTCGAACCCACGAACTGTGAGATCATGACCTGAGCTGAAGTCGGAACCTTAATTGACTGAGCCACCCAAACACACTGGTTCCTTAACTTCTGAATTGTTTCACTTATTCAGCAGCAAGAATATATTATAGCTTCGCCTGCATATTTTCCTATAGAAACTGTTTAAAGCAAACAATGACCAGAAACTGGGGACAGGGACAGGGACCGAGTCTCCGGGGATGGCCCTGGGCTCTGCTCACACTCCTGTGGATGCCTCCAAACTCCCCTCATCTCCAAAGGGATGACACCCAGAAACAAACGAATACGCTATTTCCATTTCCTTTCTGAAACGTTTCTTTTGTGGTGTTGCCTTTTGTTTTTCCTACGTAGTGACTCGTTTGTGGGGGAGTGAAAGTACGAGTTCAGTTTTTGTAACTAATTTTTAAATCTTAGAGGTATTAAATCTTAGAGTTATTAATATGCTAGCTCTGCTAGAAAATTCCTTTAGCTCCCAAAAGTTGCCCAGTGGCCCTTGTTAGGATTTTTCTTTTTTAATATTTATTTTGAGAGAGAGACAGGACATGAGCAGGGAAGGGACAGAGAGAGAGGGAGACACAGAATCCGAAGCAGGCTCCAGACTCTGAGCTATCACCACAGGGCCTGATGCGGGGCTCCAACCCACGGATCGTGAGATCTTCGTTAGGATTTTATTTTCAATTTAAAAAAAATTTTTTTTTAATTTACTTTTAAGAGAGAGAGACAGAGAATGAGCAGGGGAGGGGCAGAGAGAGAGAGAGACAGAAACACAGAATCTAAAGCAGGCTTCAGGCTCTGAGCTGTCAGCACAGAGCCCAATATAAGGCTTAAACTTGTGCTGTGAGATCACGACCTGAGCCGAAGTCGGCCTCTAAACCCACTGAGCCACTCAGGCATCCCTTGTCAGGATTTTTAGAAGACAAGCCTACTGAATTCTGCAGTGTCTGGAAGTCACAAGGGAAGTCAGCATCTTTAAGGCAGAAGGGGCTAAATGTAATCATTACGTCATTTGAGGAAACAGAGGTTTAGGGAAGAGAAGTGGCTTGACAGCTAGCAGAGATCATACTGAAACCAAAACCTAGATTTCCTTCCTTCTTGGCTAATGGCCTCTTCCTAACACATCAACACCTTCTTTTCAAACTTTCAATGTTTGCAAGTCTTGGGGGGGAACTCTAAGCATGTTATGACATGGGATGACAAGGTAGGGCATTTCTAAGTCACTCTAGCAGATAGCATCTAATTTCTGGAAAACTCTTTTATGTCAATAAGCCATATTATTAAACATTTTTTTAGCTTATTTACTTTGGAGGGGCGGTGCAGAGAGAGAGAATCCCAAGCAGGCTCCACACTGTCAGCACAGAGCCCAACGCGGGGCTCGATCCCATGAACCGTGAGATTGTGACCTGAGTTGAAACCAAGTCAGATGCTTAGCCGACTAAGCCACCCAGGCGCCCCAATAAATAATATTATTTTAATGAGCACCGCTAAAGTAAACAGGCTGTAGCCAAAGGTCACACCATGCAGTCAGTCTTATTTCCCTGTGGCTTTTCCCTCCTTGCATCAATGACTTCCTGTTGTTTGGAGGTGACTCAACTTTCCCACGACTTCTTCTGTATGTGTCCCCGTAGGTGTACCTGATTCCCTGCCTCTGTGTGCGTGTCTTATCTTGTGTGTGTTTTCTGTCTACATTTGAGACTCGGTGCCTGTGAACCCGGGTGCCTTTCCAGCTACCTTACTTTTCCAGGCTTTTCTCTACTTTCTGTTCCCATTGCATGACTTCCCCCCACACTCTCTGCCCTTCCCCTCCCTTCTCTTTGATTCTGCCAGTTTCTTTTCCCGTCTCTTTCCCTCACTTTACGGGATGTGTAACGGTGAATATTTTTATTAAATGACTTTGACATCTATTGTATTTCTAGTTCAGAGATTGCTATATTTTGCTATTAAAATGAACAAGTAGAATATTTCCTTTAAAAGCCATTAAGTTTCTTTTTTGCCTCTCTGTGGGCTTTCACTGTTCATTTCTTGCCAAACCAGGGATGCTGAACAGAAAGAAGTGAGGGCGTCATTTTTCCTCTAGTTGACCTTCATTAAGACAGAATTCTTTAACCAGAGGGGATCACGGCAAACAGAGAGTCTCCCTTCTCATCTCATGCATGTGGAGACTGAGATCTGGTAAGATCTGGTGACTTGTTCGTCATATAAACAAGGTCTAGAACTCCTGGCCTCCTTGTCAATAGTCTCTCTTCTTCGTTAAATGCCAGGTTTTCTCCCTTATTAATTAGTAGTTCTTTCCCGAAAGAGAAGGTTTTTTTAATGTTTATTTTTGACAGAAAGAGAGCACACACATGCGCATGTAAGCAGGGGAGGGGCAGAGAGAAGGGGACTGAGGATCCCAAGAGAACTCCAGGCTAACAGCAGGGAGCCCAGTTTGGGGCTCGAACTCACAAACTGTGACATCACAACCTGAAATCGGATGCTTAACCAACTGAATCCATCTGGCTTTTTTCTTTTCAGTTAACATCTACTACCTCCCTTCTTCCTGTGATTATTCTTTTTTTTTTTTTTTTAGTGTTTATTTTTGAGAGAGAGAGACACAGAGCACTAACAAGGTGAAGAGCAGAGAGAGAGAGAGAGAGAGAGACAGAGAATCTGAAGCAGGCTCCGGGCTCTGAGCTGTCAGCACAGACCCCAACACGGGGCTCAAACCCACGAACTGCAAGACCATGACCTAGCTGAAGTCAGACGCTCAATTGACTGAGTCACCCAGGTGCTCCTTAAATGAGATTAGAATTCTTTCCTTCCCTCTAGTCTCCCATACATGTCTACAGACCCTCTCTATTTTTTTTTATTCTTAGAGAGAGAGATTGAGCAGGGGATAAGGGTGGAAAGAGAGAGAATCTTTTTTTTTTTAATGCTTATTTATTTTGAGAGAGAGAGAGGGAAACAGCATGTGAGAGAGAGAGAGAGAGAGGGTGGGGGCAGAGAGAGGGGGAGACAGAATTCCAAGCAGGCGGCTCACTGTCAGCACAGAACCTGATGCGGGGCACAATCCCACACACTGCAAGATCATGACCTGAGCCGAATCATGAATCAGATGCTTAACCAACTGAGCTACCCAGGGGCCCTGAGAGAGAGAATCTTAAGCAGGCTCCATGGAGCCAATTCAGGGCTCGACTTGGGGTTCAAGTCGGGGCTCAATCCCACGACTCTGGGATCATGACCTGAGCTGAAATCAAGAGTCAGACACTCAATCGACTGAGCCACCCAACCTCCCCAACCCTCTCTGTTTTAAATGTTTCTACTTTAATCACCAGACCCTCAAAGGATCAGAAAATCCTCAAAAAGTTACTAAAGCAGCTGGCTGTGGCAGTATTGAAACATCGCTACAAATTCTTTGACACTCACTCCATCAAGAGGTGGGATCCATATCCCCTCCCCTTGATTCAGGGTGGGCTTCTAACTGGTTTTGTTGCCAGGTGAACTGGGAAGATACCAGGCCCTGGGGCTTCAACCCAGCCTGTCCCAAAGATGTCGCTGAAGATTTTTGATCTCTTCGTGAGAAAAAATTCAAGGACAGACACAACAGTGAATGAGTGACAAAATGGGGGACTTTATTAAGTGAAAAGTACAAGAGTGCTTGGGTGGCTCAGTCCATTAAACACCCAACTTCACCTCAGGTCATGATCACACAGTTTGTGAGTTCAAGCCCTACGTTGGGCTCTGTGCTGACAGCTCAGAGCCTGGAGCCTGCTTCGAAGTCTGCATCTCCCTCTCTCTGTCCCTCCCCCCTCATGCTCTGTTTCTCTCTGTCTCTCAAAAATAAGTAAATGTAAAAAAAAAAAAGTTAAAAAAAATAAATAAGTAAAGTGAAAAATACACTCTCAAGGCGTGAGAGCCAGCAAGCTCAAGAAAGAGAGCTGCTCCCCCCAGGGTTGAATTTCTATCTTTTATTGATAGTTGTTAACTAAGGAGTAGAATATTCATTTCTTGGGGATGCAAGGTTTCGAGTATTTTCTTCCTTATTTGGTCAGGGTTTGCCTGACATGGCACCTGCCATCTTGGGCCTGTCTGGTTTGATCCGGCTTCCTGTGGAGCACTGCGGGGACAGGCCTCTGACTCTCCCCACAGCCGGCCACGACCGCCTCATTGCTGGCCCCCACATATCCTGTCAGAGCTTAACTAACCGCCTGCTCTAACATTCTGACTAGAGGGGGTACAGCCAAAAGTGAAGCCACTCATCAGAACGGCCATTATGAGAGTTAAATGACCTGTATATAAGGTCAGGTCTTTCACTAAGGCAAAAAACAAAACAAAACAAAACAAAAAACACCTCTTTCTCTTTCCTTTCCGTAATCCCTGTAGTTACCATCTTCTGATCCTCCTTTGCTAGTGTATCACGCAGGACTCTTAACTGTGAGCAACTGTAGCAGAATCTAGATGTATTACATAAAGGAAAGGAATTTATTGGATGGAAATTGGAGGCAGATCAGCTTGTCCCCCTGCCGTGATGACTAGGGCCCAACGATCTCCTTCCCTTATGAATGAATCTCCCTTTTACGTGAAAACTGTTGCTTCGTCAGGATTCGGCATTCCAGAAGAGACAGGTTGGCCAAGCCTACATCACATGTCTGCTCTTTGGCTTCCTGTATTAGTCAGTTCAGGCTGCTTTAATACAATACAATACAATACAATACAATACAATACAATACAATACAACACAACACAGCTCAGGGTATATATACAAATACCACAGACTGGGTGGTTCAAACAACAGAAGTTTATTTTCTCATAGCTCTGGAGGCCAGCGGTCTGAGATCAAGGTGTAGACAGGATTGTTTTTTCCCAAGTCCTCTCTCCTTGGCTTGTAGGTGGCCATCTTCTCCTTGTGTCTTCACACGGTTTTTCCTCTGTGCATGTCTGTGCTCTAATTTCCTCTTTTTAAATTAAATTAAATTAAATTAAATTATTTTATTTTATTGTAGTGAGAGAGAGCATGAACAGGGGAGAGAGAAGAGGAAGAGTGAGATTGAAAATCTTAAGCAGGCTCTATGCTCAGTGAGGACTCGACTCAGGTCTCTATCCCATAGCCCTGGGATCAAGACCTGAGCCAAAATTAAGAGTTGGACACTCAACGGACGGAGTCAACCAGGGACCCCAGTGATGTCCTTTCCTTACAGGGACACCAGCCAAATTGGATTAGGATGTATCGTGCTGACTTCCTTTTAACTTAATTATCTTTCAAAAGTTCTATCTCCATGTTTTTTTTTTTTTTATTTCTAGGAGAGAGAGAGAGAGACAGCGTGAGCAGGGGAGGGTCAGAGAGAGAGGGAGTCACAGACTGAAATAGGCTCCAGGCTCTGAGCTGGCAGTCAGCACAGAGCCCGACGCGGGGCTCGAACCCACGAACCGCGAGATCATGACCTAAGTGAAAGTCGGACGCTTAACCACTAAGCCACCCAGGCGCCCCTCTATCTCCAAATATAGTCACATTCTTGGGTACTGGGGGATTAGGACTTTGAAATATAAATTTGTGGGAGATACATGGTTTGAGCCCCATGTCTGCTGACAGCTCGGAGCCTGGAGCCTGCTTCAGATTCTGTGTCTCCTTCTCTCTTTTCCCCTCCCCCTCTCACGCTCTGTCTCTCAAAAATAAATAAATGTTAAAGAAAAGGTTTTTTCAAAATTTCTAGGAGACACAGTTTAGCACATAACACTGGTCCAAGGTAGGGAAAAAGGGGATCTGGCCTGTGTGCTGTCTGTTGTAGTTACTAGTCACCACTTTCTATGAAGACTGCTCACAGTGGGGGCTTCCTCAAGGGAGAATGAGATGCTGATATGGACCCTACAGAGCCACACAAGGGTCCATGGTGCCTTCATAACAGAGATTCTTAAAGGGAGTAGCAATTCATGAAAACCCCTTCTCAGGGGCACCTGGGTGGCTCAGTCGGTTAAGCGGGTTAAGGGTCCAACTCTTTGTTTCAGCTCAGGTCATGATCCGCACAGGAGATGCAGCCCCAAGTCAGGCTCTGCACTAACAATGCAGAGTCTGCTTGGGATTTTCTCTCTCCGCCCCCCTCTGCTCCTTCCTCCCTTCTTTCTCTCAAAATAAACACACACATCCGCAACACCCTTCTTCACTTCTACTCAGTCTTCAACCAAAAGTTATCACGTTTCTGTCCCCAACACCCAGCCCTGAAATTATTCACTGAAAGGTCATGAATAGTTTCTGAATTGCCACATTGAAAGAACTTCTTGAATTTTCTATGCCACTTAATACTGTTGACTTCTCCCCGCTTCCCTGTTCTCTCTTCTGTAGCCCTTCCTACCCAATCTCCTTTGTCAGCTTTTCTTTCCACCCTGTGAAAGTTGCTGCTGTGCCAAGTTTCTCTCATGGTTTCCTCTTATGTTCTGCCCCTCCTCTCCCATCTCCTCTCCTTCCTTCCCCCACCAAAGCTCCCCTTTTTTTCTCCCACAATGCTCTGATAGTCAGAGAAATCTTACCCCTACTTTTTCTGAACCTAGGATCTCTGCATGGGCCTCCCATGGGACTTCTTAAATTATAGGGAAATGTATGTGCATACTTATTTGCATTTTTTTCTCAGCAAAAGGACTGAAGCTTTTATCAAAAGTTTAAAACATCAGCTTTGTAAACTCTGTCTTTAGTCCAGACCTGCCTCTCAGCTGAGTTCCAACCGCTTGCGTGCAATCTCCACCTAAACTCACAGCTGCCTCCAGCTCGATAATGTCAAAAGCTGAGATCATGATCTCCCCGCCCAAAGCCTGCTCCTCTTCCTCTATTCCATGTGTCCGTGAAATGTACCACCCTCTTCCTCACGCAGATCAAAAATCTGAGCATCAGCCGGACCCCTCCTTCTCTATCACCCTCATAGCCAATCCCTCGTCCAAATCCCGTCCATTCTACCTTCCTCACATCTGTCTTCCATGCTTCACTTGCATTTCCACTACCCTGATGGCTAATCTCCTATCTCTCAGCTACCCTGTTAAAATAACTTCCCAACTTTTCCTTGCACCTTCAATCTCTCTCCTCTCCGATCTATTTATTGGACTGCTATCAGGATATTTTTTAAATGTTTATTTATTTCAGAAAGAGAGAGGAAGTGAGCAGGGGAGGGGCAGAGAGACAGAGAGAATTCCAAGCAGGTTCCGGTGTGGGCCTTGATCCCACAAACCATGAGATCGTGACCTGCACCCAAACCATGACCTGAACCGACTGAGCCACCCAGGCGCCCCCAGCGTAATTGTTATAAAACGTGAACCTGATCATGTCATTCCCCAGCTTAAAATGTTGATGATTGGTATTTCATTTTATAAACATTATTCTGGTAGCCATCTAAGAAGGAATAGACCGTTCACCGTGACAAAGCCCTTCATGATCACCCAATAAATATGAATCGAGTGTATACTATGCTTCAGTTACTGCCCTAAATGCTGGGGCTACAATATAAACAACAGGGACAGCCTCCCTGAGGTCAGAGTCCTATGGCTCACAAATATTATGAGACCCACAAAGGAGAAGGGATGAAGGAGTCCTCCTAATTCAGATCACCAGGGAAGGCTTCGGCCTCCCATCTTGTACTTCTAATAGCAATCAGTAGATATGTGTCCAGATACGGAACCAATAACTTTATAGGCATTGTTTCATTTATGCTTCACAACAGCACCTTGGAGTTCGCGCCATTATCATTAGCCCGTTTTACAGATATAAAAACCGAGGCCCTAGAAGGGTTAAGTAAGAGGTGGAGTTGAGATTCTAGCGCAGACTCGTCTGAAACCCAGCGCCCTTCACCCTTTACCAGCACTTCTCCATTATGTTACTCACTAACCTTCTAGAACTGTACCCAGCCCTGCGAACGCACCAGCCTATCTCACTCCATCTTTGCTCACGCCTCTCTGTTTGCCTGAAATGCTGATTTCCCTCAAAACCCGCAATTATCTTTTGCGATCCAGTTAAAGTGTTCTCTCTTCCACATGGGCTGCTCCCACAGATGCCTTCTCTGTGCATAAACAGAATTGGGTCAACTCTCTCAATGAAGGGAGAAAAGGCAAGTGTGAGGACAAACCCTTAGGTACAAGATACCCCGAGACTATCTGTTCTTTAAAAAGATAGTATGAAGGACGCCTGGGTGGCTCAGTTGGTTAAGCGTCTGACTTCAGCTCAGGTCATGATCTCACGGTTTGTGGGTTTGAGCCCTGTGTCGGACTCTGAGCTGGGAGCTAGCCCAGAACCTGGAGCCTGCTTAGATTCTGTGTCCCTCTCTCTCTGACCCTCCCCTGCTCACTCTCTCTCTCTCTCTGAAACAGATTAAACATTTTTTTAAAGTTTAAAAAAATAAAAAGAAAGTGTGAGGGATGCCTGGGTGGCTCAGTCAGTTAAGCATCTGACTTTAGCTCAGGTCATGATCTTACAGCTCGAGAGCTCGACTCCTGCATTGGGCTCCGTGCTGACAGCTTGGATTCTGGAGCCCGCTTCTGACTCTGTCTCCCTCTCTCTCTCTCACTGCCCTTCTTCCACTCACGATCTCTCTCTCTCTAAAATAATGAAACATAAAGGAAAAATGTTTAATAAAAAAAAAAAGAAAATGTGCGTTTTATTCAAGCCCTAAAAGGAGCCCTTACAGCTTCCCCCTCAAGCTGAGGCTTGTTCAATAAGCGCTTCATGCAAACCTACGGGCCGCGCCCCCCTCTGTGCGCTCCCCTTCCTGTCCTCGGCAGCTAGCAGTTCATCCCTCCCTCCATTTGAAGACCACGGACAGAAGATGAGTCAGAGGCAAGCATGTAACTGCAAAGGAGGAAAGCTACAGTGGATGCCGGGTGCCACGGGTCACATGCCAGAAAGCCACTCTGAGAACCAGGAAGGGCAGAGCGCATGGAGGATGTCTCCCTTTTGCCTGGGAAGCCTTCCGCAGCCCGGAAGGCGCTCTCTGTGCTCAGGTTTCCCAGAAAAGCATCTGCAGTGCCCTGCAGTGCCCTGCAGCGCCGGAGCGGAGCGGCAGCTGGCTGGAGCCGCGGGAGCTTTAAGTTTTCAGATACTAAGCTGGAATTTGCAAGATGTAAATGCGGCACTTGAATGGGAGGCTCAGAACCTAGAAGGCTGCCCTGGTCCGTTTTCATTGTTGATCCTAACCAGACATCCAATCCAAGGGCCTGCGGGGGAGAGGCTGCTGCAAGAATGCGTGAAGTGGGTGGCTGGATGGGAGGGCGGCACCAATGAACTCTGCCTGGGAGCCACGCTGAACAAAAATCAAATCCTGGGAAGTGGCTTGTAATATGACTTTGGAGCGGAGGGGGCATTGGTCCAAAGCGGAGGTCCTCAGGTTCCTGGGCCCGCCCCGCCTGACTCCACCCCGTCAAGTATCACATCTGTCTGCCGTTCACCTCCTGGCCCTTCCCAAGGCTTTTATAATGAGACCCGGGCCAGGTGTCCAGGGGTCTGCTGGAGCATTGGCACCGCCAAGCAGGGCCATTTGGTTTTGTGTCTGAGACCCTGATTTAAACAAAGTGGGGAGATGGGAGGGAGGGCACAGAGGTGCCCGAGTTGGGGGTGGGGCGCACCTAAGAAAAGCAGAACAGGTCAGCAATCTTATGCCTTCCTGGGCACGGTGCCGCCACCTTCTCCAGTCAGGAGCCCTGGAATCGTGGCTACAGGCTCACATACCAGCCCAGGCCCAGGGCTCCTGGCGGCCTCTCCTCGCGCCTTCCCCTCCATTCCTCCTTTCCTGCCTTCCCTTCAACCAATCAGAGGCATTACCGCCCCCCCCCACCCCAATCCCCGGGCCCCATTCCTCCCTCACTGCCTGGGTTTCCTTTAACAGAGGGTGTGAATCTCATGGTCAAATTCACACTAAGAAGTGCATTCCAGATCCCAGAGCACATGCATTTTGAATTTTGAAAAATCCGTCGGTGCAGAGAAGCCTGGAGCGAGGGACCCTTCTAGCGGTCTGCAGATTTAAGTGATGACTTTGCATGTGTGTGCAGGTCCAGGCTGGCCGCAGACGGGTCTGGGCCAGGCAGGAGAGTGACTCATTCTGCAGTAGGACACGGGACCCCTCAATGACTGCCCTCCCTCTTGAGTCTCGTCCCCAGGGTCATGATATCTTGTTCTTGGCACGGAACAGATCCAAACCCACCAGGTGGGAGAAATATCTTGAGATTCATTGGGACGCATTCGGACAGATTCTGGGCCACTGGATGCTCAGCTGTAGACCTCTGTGGACCAAAGGGAGCCCCTCCCTCAGCTTCTGTTCCAGGCTCTTTTCCTCCTCTTCCTGCCCGGGTCATTTGTCAGAATTCAGATCCAGAAATCAGGGGCACCTGGGTAGCTCAGTCGGTTAAGCAGCTGATTTCAGCTCAGGTCATGATCTCATGGTTCATGAGTTTGAGCCCCACATTGGGCTCTGTGCTGACAGCTCAGAGCCTGGAGCCTGTTTCAGATTCTGTATTTCCCTCTCTCTCTGACCCTCCCCTGCTCATGCTGTCTCTCATTCCCAGAAATAAATAAAAAACATAAAAAAAAAAAAAAAAACAGAAATCAGATGACTTTCCGGGGAAAGGAACCTAGAGAGTAATGAACGGGGGGATGTGGGGGAGGCGATTGAGGGAAAGACTGTCTACTTCCTCTCTCCGAGTCAGCTTTGTCCTTTCAGAGCTCAGTGTCTCTGCGGTGACTTGCTCACTCTAACGTGGCAGCATGTGGCAGCTGCTGTCCCCAACGGCTCTGCTCCTTCTAGGTAAGTCAGAGTCACTCTGGCTGATGGAGAAGCTCAGGTCGCCGCAGGCCCACTTCTCAGGCCAGGGAGGGGACCCCTACCAAGAGCTAGAACCCCTTACCACACCTCTAGCGCTAGATTTAGTGCCCAGGACAAACATTTGGGGGCTAGACATGGGAACGCTCTGATGTGGGCATGACCAGGAAGTGGAGGGGGGACCTGTGAGGTCTCTGTGTCTTCTCCCTGCAGGGGTCTCAGGTTCCCTTTCTGTAGGTGAAAATGACTACAGACCAGACAGATGCTCTCTAAGTTCGGTCTCTTCCATTCTGACATTCTGGGCTTGCCCTCTAAGACGTTTAATGTCCACCCTTTATGGGGGGGGGGGGGGCTTGGCTTGAGGTTGTTTTTATGGCTTGATTCAGGGAAATCCAGACTGTACCTTATTTTGGGAGCTTGGATAGGGACTGGAGGGCAAGTAAATGGTGTTGAAGACAAGGCCTTGGCTGGAGGCACACGGGAGAAGAGAGGGCAGGCAGTGGGACGGCGAGCCACACATACGCCTCAATTCTCGGCGACGCTGGACGCCCGGGGCGGCGTTGGGCGGGGAGACCCACACCCACCCCAGCCACCCTGATCCCTGCTTCTGCTCAGTATCTGTTTCCCTCTTTTGTCTTCCAGTTTCTGCTGGCACACGAGCTGGTGAGTTGGCTTTGTGGGCTTGGATTCACGCAGTGAGGCTCACAGATGGTGTGTGATGGCCACAGGCCATTGGGAAATGTCTACTGCCTGGGAAACTGTTGGGGGTGGTCAGGGACGCTTCCCCAGGGCAGTGGGGCTTGGCCTTGGCTTCCTTGGGGCTACTTCTCCTCAAGATGAGGAGAGGCTAGAAATGGGACTAAGTGCCCGAAAGCCAAGATGCTCTAAGTCTGAATCTCAGGCCAAGGCTGAGTGGCCAGCTCTGGGTTTGCAGCAGGGCTGGCTCGGGCTCCCAGCGTCCCCGGGAAGGCCAGCGTGGGGCCTGCTCACCTCCCTGCCCTGATCCGCCTTCTCCCCTCTTGGTTCATCAGCAGACCCCCCAAAGGCCATGGTGGTCCTAGAACCTCAGTGGAATAGGATACTCATCTCGGACAGCGTGACGCTGAGGTGCCAGGGGGCCTACCCCCCTGGGGACAATTCCGTCCAGTGGTGGCACAACGGGAGTCTCATCTCGCATCAGGCCTCCAGCTACTTCATCGCGGCTGCCAGCGTGGAAGACAGTGGCGAGTACAAGTGCCAGACAGGCGCCTCCGAAGCCAGTGACCCCGTGCAGCTGGAAGTGCACATCAGTGAGTGGGGGAAGGGAGAGGGTGCAAGGGGAGGCCTGAATGACTGGGGAAGGGCCAGAAGATGACATTCTTGGGGGTTCCAACGAAGATGAGATCGTCTGTGGTCCCCCCGAGTTATACCAGAGTTGCGGTGCTAGGCACAGGCAGGCCTGAGGCAGAATGTCAAAACCTGGCATGCAATGGGTACGGGACTTACCGCTACTGCTCCCGTAGGACATGCCCGGCACCCACGGTGTCATCTGAAGGTCGGCGCCTGACCCTGGTGCTCAGTAATATTTACTGAAGAAAGTAATGGATCTGCTTTTTATAGCCTCCATCTCCTTCTGCCTCTCAGACACATCGCGCCCTAATCTACCCTCCAAAGCCTTCCTAACCACCTAGGGTCATATTGGTCCCTCCCCCATCAAACTTCTCTCACACTCACTCTTTAGTACAAATCACCTAGTGGAGATAGATACACACGGAGCATGGAATGAAAGGCTCCGTGTGTGTCGTTTACAGAATCCAGGCACCGGAAGCAGGTGAGGGAGGTATTTCAGAGGCAGAGATCTGCCCTGGTGGCCTGGAATCAACCACCTAGCCTGGTACCTGCAGTGTCGCCGTGCAAGCCTGACTCTACCTCTGAGGCTCAGTGACACACTGTATTTGGGTGGAACAAGCCTGGGGAGGGGAACCTGGGGGGGAAGGAGGGCCTGACCGAGGTGGACTTGCAAAGAGTTTCACAGAACTGCGCCTCTGGAGCTGATTTTTTTTTTAATTTTTAAATGTTTATTTATTTTTGAGACAGAGCACGGACGGGGAAGGGGCAGAGAGAGAGGGAGACACAGAATCCAAGGCAGGCTCCAGGCTCCAAGCTGTCAGCACAGAGCCCAGTGTGGGGCTCGAACCCACGAACCCCAAAATCATGACCTGAGCCGAAGTTGGATGCTCAACCGACTGAGCCACCCAGGCGCCCCTGGAGCTGGTTTTTGTGGCTCCTTAGCCTCTGCCCAGCACGTAACTGACATGGTCGTCATACTACAGAGTTACAGGGAGGAATGTCTATTACTGATTAGATGAGAGATGGTCTCCTTAGGCCAAATAAAAGGGGGAATTATCGGGGTGCCTGGGTGGCTTAGTTGGTTAAGCGTCCAACTTTCGCTTAGGTCATGATCTCGCGGTTCATGGGTTCGAGCCCTACGTCGGGCTCTGTGCTGACTGCCAGCTCAGAGCCTGGAGCCTGTTTCAGAGTCTGTATCTCCCTCTCTCTCTGACCCTCCCCTCCTCACGCTGTCTCTCTTTCTCTCTCCTAGAAATAAATAAAAATATTTAAAAAAGAAAAAAAGGGTGGGAATTATCAACAAGACACAACAGAACAATCAAATCTGAGAATTATGAATTTGCCTTGAACTTTGATCTAGGGACTGGCTTTAGAAGGCCAGTCAAAGAGGACCATGTGAAAATGAGACTATGAGCATTAACTTCACCAGGCCAACTCTTAAATGTCATTGTCATTACTTCACTTAACTTCTCCTCTGATAAGTCCTCTTTACTTTTTTGGAGGCAACCAGACTCTCTCTCTCGCTCTTTCTCTCTCTCTCTCCCTTTCTCTGGCCAGCACAAAGGTGCATATATATATATATACACACACACACACACACATATACATATATATTCTTATAACCATAATATTTGGTAATAATGATTCATACTCCGCTGGAAAAGTAAGTAGATATATAGATACATCACCTTTTTTGATCAATATCTCTTAATAAGTAATTAAGAATACTTTCTGTTTGGCAAATCTCACTAGTAGAGAAATTTTGCCTTCTACCAATTTTGTTTAGCACAAGGTAGCAGATTTTTTTTTAATTGTAGGGAGTTCTACTGTTCTGTTCTTATTACAAAAGTCGTTTGGGCTCTGTCCCCAAACTATATAAAAGTAAAAGAGAGAAAATTAAAATAACCTGTAGTCCCATCCCTCAGAGGAAACCCCTGTTAATATGTAAGCATGTTCTCTTTCTGTTCCTTTATCTCTGTGCTTCTCTGTTTTTTGTATTCTGTCTTTTTCACTTAGCATTATCTGGTGCATGTTTTCTTGTGTCATTTTAAGATGTATCTGCAACATACTTTTTAATTATTTAGGTCAACACCCTGGCCGTGGCTTTCATGTTCTCTCTGTGTGAAAACCTGGTTACTTGGCAAGAGAGTTGTGAGAATGAGTATCCTGGTGATACACGAATTTTCTCTCTTGAAGGCGGCACTCGGTACACTACCATTCATGCCCCTCTTTTCCCTCCTTGGCTTTTTTTAAAGCTATTTGAGCTTTTATCTTATTTCTTTAAGTTTATGTATTTATTTTGAGAGACAGAGAAATCACGTGTGTGCAGGCTCCTGTGTGAGTGGGGGAGAGGCAGAGAGAGAGGGAGAGAGAGAATCCTAAGCAGGGTCCATGCTGTCAGCGCAGAGCCTGATACAGGACTCGATGGCACAAACCCTGAGACCATGACCTGAGCCGAAATCAAGAGTTGGGCACTTAACCGACTGAGCCACCCAGGTGCCCCTCCTTCTTGACTTTTATGTTGAGATCTCCTTCGCAATTTCTTTTTTTTCTTAATATTTTTATTTATTTCTAGGAGAGAGAGAGAGACAGCGTGAGCAGGGAAGGGTCCGAGAGAGAGAGGGAGTCACAGACTCTGAAACAGGCTCCAGGCTCTGAACTGGCAGTCAGCACAGAGCCCGACACGGGGCTCGAACCCACGAACCGCGAGATCATGACCTAAGTGAAAGTCGGACGCTTAACCGACTAAGCCACCCAGGCGCCCCATCTCCTTCGCAATTTCTGTAGCAACCCAGTGACCTTATTTCTGACTGGCTGCTGTCTCTCACTATTCTGACAATTATCTGTCCCTTCTGAAGTCTACCTTTCCTTTCACGGAGCCAATCCTCATGTTCAAATGCAATTTTTACTCTTTGATGTAGAACTTACGGCCGCTGCTTATTACCCGCCGTATAAGCCCCAGTGCAGGCCCCAAGGACCCTGCAGATGGTTCCTCGCCTACCTGGTCACTTCAGTCCCTCTGCCCTAACCTTATGGGTGGACGTGTGCATCCCTCTTTCCCATTAGACACACACAGTCTTGGTGTGTCTTGAGTTGTCCTGCAGGACCTAATGGCCTTTTTCCCCAAGAGATCTCTGCGGGGATGGCTTCCAGTCTGGCCCTCCGTGACGCCCCAGGAACGGGTTGGGGTCTCCTGCAGAAGATCTTCGCTGTCCTCGCTGAGGCCTCCGGGGCCGGTGGCCTCTGTGTCTTTTAGGCTGGTTGCTGCTCCAGGCGTCTCGCTGGGTATTCCAGGAGGGGGAGACCATCCGGCTAAGGTGCCACAGCTGGAAGAACAAGACGGTATGGAAGGTTCAATATTTCCAGAACGGAGAAGGCAAGAAGTTTTCTCACAGCAATTCTGAGTTCCACATCCCCAAAGCAACAAGCAAACACAATGGCTCCTACTTCTGCAGGGGAATTATCGGGAAAAAAAATGAGTCATCAGAGGCTGTGTACATTACCATTCAAGGTGAGAGCTGTGCAGCCCTACAAGGGTCCAGAGCCCCCTGTGTGTGGGGTCCGTGTTCACACTGGGAAGACGAGTGGAGAGGAGCTTCCTGAATATTCCAGGAGCTTCTTTACAAGGGGTTTCGAGGGGTGTCATTCACTCTGCAATGTGACAGCAGGAACGGAAGCTGTGTTTCCTTCCCCATAAATGCACCTGTCCTCACTTACCCCAGTCAAACCATGCCCGCGACATTATGTGTTCACACTATGCTGGCCATCTTGACCTGCCTTCCTTTCCTCTCCGGGCCTCAAGTCTTAGCCATGAGCCCACCTGGTGGGAGCCCCTCCCCTCCTCACAGAAAGGGCTAGGCTGGGCTCTGGCTCTGCTGAGAATTCATCTTGTGACAGCAGGCAAGCCACTGAGTCCCTCTGAATGTCAAGTTCCCCTTCTGTAACAAGCACAAGTTGACATTTATTGGGTGCCTTCCAGTGTGTCGGACACTATGCCTGGTGCTTCTTCACGTGCACCCAGTGACCCCTGACACCAATATTAGGAGATTGCTGGTATTGAGTGTACCTTACAGATGCAGAAACAGGGAGAAAGGAGGGGGGCCGGGGGCGGGGAGGGATAATTAACTTTTCTCCAAGGTCGCTTCAAAGATTCAAAGCCTATGTAGTTAACCACGGGACGAAATGAAAGAATTGGACAGACACCACATTTCTGCTCTAACAATTGTCATCTTTCTCATCTCTCTGCTTCTCCTGTTAGGTCCTCCAAGTCCATCCACCTCACCGCTCCTTCCACATTGGTACCAAATCGCTTTCTTCCTGGTGCTAGCACTCCTATATGCAGCGGACACAGGGCTCTTCCTGGCTGTGCAGAGAGGCCTTCGAAGCTTAATGGAGAAGGGCAAGAACAGCAAAGTCACGTGGAGTCGGGACCCGCAAGACACATAGGGGTAATAAAATCAGCACCTCCGAACCTCTCTCTGGATTCACAACCCCATCACCCCCAGCAGGCAGCTCTGGGGGCAGTGTCTAGGGTGAGGGTCCTTCGCTCCACTGCGTTTTCTCTGGGTCTCCGCTGGAAAGGAAGGGCCGGCGACCTTCAGGTGCCAACAGTGATATCCCAGGGAGTAGCCGCATCACTCAGAACTAAAGTCTCAGAGCCACGCAGATGCTTTCTCTGCACGACCGCCCTGTCATAGCAACGTGACAATGCCGATTCTGGATGGTGACCCAACGCGCGAACATTGTTCTTAATTAACACAATCCGTAGAGAAGAGAATCGTGGCCTGGCCGATGGTCTGCATGTGTTGCTGCAGGGCCGGTTGCCTTTGGGGCACACTGAAGCTCCTTCCAGACGGATCGTGGGGGCTGTGGAGGGTCAAGGGGAGACCACAGAACCAGGGAAGTGGGTGGCTGAGCAAGAGCACAGGAGTCCAAGACAGACCAGAGAAGACTCCTGTCTTCCTAGGATATGAGCCGTGGTGTGGGTAGCAGAAAAATCACAGGGGTGATGTAGAATTGAGTTTTTCAGGGGAGCCCATGCCAGATTGGGACGGCTTGTCAGTGTATAATGATGGACCCTCTTGATGTCATGAGTAGAACATGGTCCTGGAGGGGGGGCGGGTTGGGTAGAACATAGAACATGGTCCTGGAAGGGGGCTGGGAATTGGAGGGCCTTGGAAAAGAAAGCACAGAACAATCCCTACGGCCGTAGGAAGAAGGGCAGCATTGCGGTCCCAGATCAAGCTCAGTGAACAGTGATATCTCGGTCCGAACTGAGAAAGCACGGCAGGGAAGGTCCACTCCAGCGCCCAGGAGGCAGGACACTTGGCCAAGATAAGCCACAGTCAGAGAGAGGAGAGGCAGGGACCGTTGAATCAGCTTTTTGCTTCCGTATCTAATTCAGGTACAGCTTTGTTTGTATCACTCATCGAATAAATATTGGCTAAGCGATACTCTATGCACTCAACTCCGCTGCGTTACAGTAGGAAAGTCTGAAATCCCTCGGCCTGTCAGTGACAGTGGAGTGAGGGTGGGGTCACGAGCACTGCTTGGAGAAGAAAGCTTAGCAATCCATCTGTATTAGAAGCTTCAAGCACAACATTTCTTGATTCCAATAAAGCATTTTACAAGATCTTGCGTGCTACTCTCGGACAGAAGATGGAAACCCGTGATAATAAGTCCTGATAATAAAAACCCATTTTCCCTCTTGTCCGAAATTCCACCAGGGATCAGTTTGGGGCAACTAATTCATTTCACCACAGCTCCTGTGAGTCAGCCAGTGGCGAATTTACCGTCCTGTGGAGGCAGCTGGGTGGAGGAGACGTTTATAGGTGGTGTGGGATGGGAGGAGGGGTTGGCAGTTGGAGGCAGCTCCAGGGCAGGTGCTGCGTGGGAGAAGGCACCCCTGGGAAGGAGACAGGGGCCTGGACAGAGGGATAGGGGCAGCCTAATTGTGTCAGTTACCAGCTATATGCCAAGAGGGTGTGGGCTTGATGTGTGAATATCTGATGAGATTCAGACACGAGGCAGGTGCACGGCGAAACCCTGGACATCCACCTCACATCTAGTTAGTACCTACAATATGCCAAGCTTGAGTCTAGGTGCAGAAGACAGACAGGTGTACAGCTCAGCGTCATTCCCCGAGGGGGCTTCCATTCTAGGGAGAAAGGCCTTGAGGAGAGAGTGGAGAAAAGGCTGCACTTTTGCGTTGGTGGCGAAGGAGGAGTTTGCCAGGCAAAGAGGAGGAGCTCTGGAGATCCGTGGGCAAAGTTTCCAAAGCCAGAGTCGGATTCGAGAAGGTGGTTCAGCTCTTTTCCAGTGTAAAGAGCCAGCGAGGGAGAGGAGCGGGTTCAAGGGCCAGATCATCAAAGGCACCGCCTTCTGAGCAGAGGAGGGCGCATCCGGCCCTGGCAGCTGTGGAGGGATTTTAGGCAGAATGAGTTTTAGGAAGCGTCTCTGGCAGCTCCTTGCAAGGAAGGGAGAGGGGAGTTGAAGACACGAAACCGCCTAGAAACCTAGTAGTTGTTGCAGTAACTCAAGGGCGGGGAACAGGGGTGGGGGTGGGGGGATGGGGTGTCCGTGAGGAAGTAAATGGCAGCGAGGCTGGAGATGCCTATTTCACAGATATTTAGAAGGCTGACTCTCCAAAAATCTGACTAGGGAGGGGCCTAGGTTCCGGACAAGCCCGTTTCATGAGTTAGGAAATACAAGGTCAAAGGCAAGGCAGGCACAGGTTTGTAAACGAGCTCATTTTTGGACGATCGGTGCCGGCTTCCTTTGGTTCGCAAGTATTCTTAGAACAATTTCAGGAGGCAGTTTTCGTAGAATTTAAGTCAAGCCACTAAAATTCTCACTCCCAACCGCAACTCTACCCATGCAGACCCGTTGCTTGCAAACCCAGGTTGCGGAGGCGAGTGAGAACCCGCCCGCGCCTAGAGAGTCCCCTAACGGACTCCGGGAAGACACCCACCCCCTGGGGCTCAAAACGCTCAGACCGCGTCCCTGGGTGGGCTCGAACCACCAACCTTTCGGTTAACAGCCGAACGCGCTAACCGATTGCGCCACAGAGACAGGCGGGAGGCGAGGCCTCTGTCAATTCAGTTCACCAAAAAAAAAAAAAAAANAAAAAAAAAAAAAAAAAAAAAAAAAAAAAAAAAAAAAATTCTCAGCGCTTTCTGCTTCTCCCCAAAGTCCTGTGGCGGGCGTGGGAACCGGCGGGCGTGGGAACCGGGTGGCCCGAGCCAAGCAGGTCCCTTACCCACCCCCCACTTTCTGACGCCTGCTTAGACCTGGGACAGGCCTCGGTGTGCACCCAGATGAGGCTGAGAAGCCCAGGTCTCTGGGAATCCCAAACCGAAGCCTCTCTGTGGCCTCGCGACTTGCCTTGGCTTTGCTTCGGGAAGTACGGTGAACTTTTTTTTTTTTTTTTTTTTTTTTGCTGATCTCGACAATTTACGCTCTCATGCCTGGGCGAGTGGGAACTCACAACCAGCTTCCTACTGTGAATATTTAAAATACCCGTATCACGCGTCCAATCGTGTCCTGCAAAATGTAACGTCTAAGCAAGGAAGCCTGGGAGAACAAGACGAATCTCCACCCCCAGGTGTCTTCAAAGGTCCGTACTAGTGCGTTAGACACCGGACAGAACGCAGTTTCCAACCGCCTGTGGCTTAAGGACTGTCACACTATCCGGATCTACATATCCGAGGGCAGAGACCCCTCTTCAACATCACCAGCACAGGGATCCTGATCAGTGCCGGGCGTCCTCTTCTCTGTAGCCTGGAGGGAACCTTCTCTCTCTGTTCTTGGGCCATTTCGCAGCCACAGGCTTCCTGAGTCACATCACCTCCGCCCCTGCCACCCCCCACCCCCACCCCTCTGAGGCACCCAGGCACCCACGAGCAGCCCTTCTCTGGGGTGCCAAGTCCCTATCCTCCTCCCAGAACCTTCTCTTCCTTCTACACCTCCGCCCTCTACACAGTGGATTCCAGTTTGGGTCCAGGTCAGTTTCCGATGCTCTTCAGAGAATGAGAATATACAGTATTCATATAGGCGCAAATAATATGTGTGTGTGTGTGTGTGTGAGAGAGAGAGAGAGAGAGAGAGAAGTCTGCCAAATGATCGCTATATTGAGATTACCCTTTTAAGTTTGTTTTAAAATATTTTTTATTTTCTACAATTAGGGTGAGGATAATGATAGTTGTGGCCATGGTTGTTTTTATTAAATTTCCTAATTCAGCAAAATAAAACGTTGGCGACTGTATATGGGTCACCAACCTTTTAGGGGAAATTCTACTCACCTGCAAAGTCCAAGTTTGGGAGCCACTATTCTCACTGTCACCTCTTTGTTGGATTGGTTGATTAAAAATCACCTTCCGGTTTATTCTAAACACACATAGATTTCCCGTGTTTCACTTTGCAAGTACAAGACAGCAATCTAAAAGAAGGCAAGGGGGAAAAAAAAAACCCAACCTGAAGCATTAAAAAGAAAGTACAGGGCACCTGGGGGGCTCAGTGAGCTAAATGTCCGACTTCGGCTCAGGTCATGATCTCACAGTTTCTGAGTTCAAGCCCCTCCTTAGGCTCTGTGCTGACAGCTCCAGATTCTGAGTCTCCCTCTCTCTCTCTGCTCCTCCCCAGCTTGCCGTCTGTCTCTCTCTCTCAAAAATAAATAAACATTAAAGATTAAAAAAAAAAAAGCATTTACAAAATGGGATGGTGAAATAAATCCAAATATATCAGTAATCACAATAAATATAAATGGAGAAAATTTGCCAGTGAAAGTGGATTTTATTTTATTCTGTTTTCTTCTAAAACATATTTTATTCTGTTTTAGAAGAATGATATTAGAAAAAAAAAACAGAAAGACTGAATGGAAAAGAATGGAAAAAGATATGCCAGGAATACTCTAAAAGAAAGTTGACACACAGCTAAGTAATACCAGACGAAATAAAGTTTAAGAAATAATGCATCACAAGCGATAGAAATGTTACTACATGATGATAAAAGATTAAACTATGATAAACATATAATAATTCTGAACATATATGTATCTAATAAAATGACATTAATACATGAAAGCAAGAATTATTAGACCTACAAGAGAAAACTGACAAATTAATCTGCAGTTGAATCTTCAAATTCTACAGTGAGAGAATTCAACTTACTATTCTTAGCATTCAGTAGGTTAAGCAGAGAAAAAAAATTAAGTATACAAACACAGTTAATAAGAACTCTGCATCCAATAATGTTTGGTTATATATTCTTCTCAAATGCATATGGAACGTTTATAAAAATTGACTGTATTATATGAAGCCATCGAACGTAGCTTCATGGCATGGGCACTATATAGAACACATTCTTTGAACATAGTGGGATTTAACTCAGAAATCAATTACAAAAATAACTTTTAAAACCCTCACATATGTGGAAATTTCTCAAACATATGCTTTTCAAAGAACTCATGGATGAAAGAGAAATTGAATGGAAACTGAAAAATACTTAGACTGAGTAGTAATAAAAATATAACGTACCCAAATTGTTGATTGCTCAGAGTTTTACATGTGCACTAGGGACACGCACAAAGGAACACTTCAGAAAGTTGCTGAACACAGCCTTCAATGTTCAGCATATATATTGCACAGGATCTTCTGTTAAGTATATCTGTTAGAAAAAAAAAAAAAAACAACGACAACCACAGAAAACTTTTGGAATACAATTAACCCTGTGACAAGGAGGGAAATGTATAGAGAGAAACATTCTGATTGGTCAGTGCCATACCCGTTAACTCCCCCTCAGAAAGAATCTTGGTCTGGGTTCTGCTTTGGCTGTCCCTAGACACCCCCGGAAAGCCAGTCCCCATACCACTGCTGGCCACCTCTAGGGAATTCTACGTGGGCACAGTCAAGAGGCCACTCAATGCCTCCCAACCTGCAGGTCTGATTGAAGCCAGCCTACCGCAAGTCCTGGTTATAGGTCCCTGCCCCTGTTTGTCTCCCAGGACAGGGCCACCGGAACCCTGGTCCAGTTAACAAGGGCCCAGTGTCAGTTGGGCACCCCACCCCAACACTGTGGCTGCCCGATACCACCCATTACTATGCTGTACTCACCATTGCCTGTGGCCACTTGTGGGAACGATAGTCTCCACCCCACCTTGGTACCAAGAAGTCAGGAAATAACAGAGAGAGCAGGCAGGCAGTAATGTGTCACACAAAGCATCAGCCACGTATGATGGCCTCTGCTGGCTACTGCTGGCCGTCCTGTGACAGGATGGAGTCTGGGATGCAGACTGGAACATCGGGGAAATTGGGGGCTAACAGGTGACGGAGCGGCAGGTGCGCCTTTTCCCCGTCTGTATTGTAGTTCACCTTCCTGGAACAAGTTTGTTCTTTTTTAAACCCCAAACGTCCTCTGCCATTAGTAATTATTTCACTAATAAGAAGGATAATCAATGCTTGCTCATTGCCAGACACCATTCTGAACAGTTATTAACTCACCTGAGAATTCTAATGATCATCGTTATCCCCTTTTACATATGGGGAAACTCAGAGAAAAGGAGCCAAGATTCAAACACAGGAAGCACAACAGAGCCTACGTACGTCGCAATGACATTACATTGCCTCATCCCACCTGATTATACATATCATTCCAATAAATGATTATCATGTGATAAAGAAAACAGATCTATAAAGCCCTCAGACAATATTTTAGAGGCTAGAAAAAACTTTATTACAATTGCTGCTAGTTCAACAGAAGACAAAGGATTCAGTATCCTTAATATCTATCGTTTCCTAATTTTAGGAAAAAGTTTTCAACTTACACAATGACTTCAATGACTTATGACTATCAGTGTATTGGAAAGAAACTAGAGGAGTTTGATGCAGTTCCTCATGTTAAACCTGGGTTCAGGTAGAGGCATCATTTAGCCAGTACGAGCTGTATCAAATAAACCAACAATTATTAAAAATCAAATAATTTGGAGATGACTTGAAAGGTTGACATAGTATTTGCACTAGAACTTGCATTACCTACAAATCAGTTGTATGAGATACATAAGCACACAGATCTGTATGTATAGGTAAGGACTGGTAGGGGATAGTCGAAATACAGAGTTCTGCAACTGAGTTAAATCTTCTGAATACCATCAATGGCTACGTGTCTCAACATAAATGAATCCTGTAAAAATAATATTTATTAAAAAAAAAAGAAGCGGGTTGCAAAAGAACACATACTGCCTGATACCAGTTATAAAAACTTTAAAAGTATGAAAATCCAAGAAATATATATATTTGATAACACATACACATGTATTGAACCTATGATAAAGGCCAAAGGAATGGTAAATATAAAACCCAGAATAAAATTTGCTCCTTATTGGGAGAAAGAGACGCCAGATCTAGGGAGATTACTTAGATGGCTTCTCATTCAAGAAAGAGCACAGTAAGGACCTTAATTGTGAACAACAGAATCTGCTGTAGCTTGTTTAACTACGAAAGGATTTATTGAGGGCTATGGATAATTCACCAGGCATTGGGAAGGCTGAAGAAACAGACTCTAGGCTAACTTCCAGGAATAACTCCCCAAACTATTCTGTATATCGGGCTCCCACACTACTCAGCAAAACGTGCCATAAAACAAATTAAAAAGCTTCCCCAGTCTCCAGTCTCTGGCTCTAGAACAAAGCTGCATTGGCCACTATTGACACCACACAAATCATATCCTTGTGGCTCTCCCATGTAACTCTGGTACAAATCAGATCTCACTAAAGAACATCTGGTTGGCAGAACATAAATCATAACCAGAACCTCAGCTGCAAAGGAATCTGGGAAACGTAGTTTTTAGCTTCCCACTTCAACAGCACAGGAAAACAAACCGGAATGGGAGCTGAGCAAACCAATCGACATAATCCACTGCAATGAGTAACCTGAAAAGCAAAAATAAAATAAAACCAACACCAAATTAAAACAAAAACAGGTAACGTTCCTACCTCCATCTCTAACACAGGACCATTAGGTAATGAGGGGGTCTCAAGAACTATATAGTCGTGGGCTACAGTTGTGGGTATATTGTGACAAACCCTTGCCACCAAGGATCTGTGCATGTTTTTGTTCTTAAAAGACACCCTGGGTGTGGGAGGAGGGAGGGGCTCCAGGTCCCTGTGTTGGACTCCTCCCAAATTCCTGTGGACAAGATCCCAACAGTGTAACTGAGAAAAGTTTATACCATCTCGTTGATCCACGAAATCAAAGAGAAAGCTTGCAGTCTACTGGGTTCATGATAAACAGCTCATAATCCAAGATGGAGTCAAAACTCTCTTGGAAATCAGACTGGGGCATCGCTCGCATAGTCAAATATCAAAAACATGCAAGAAAGGACAAGACACAGCAGCGTGAAAGAATAAGGGACAGCAGTGTAAAAGAATGTGAGCCACAGACTCCCAAGCGTTCACAATATCCAAGAGGAAGCTTGGTATCTTCTGTTTTCACCTTTAGCTCATGGATCCAAGCTGGGATTGGAGTCCAGTGTGTCCCACATTTTTTGTTTTATTTTTTGTTTGAGAAGGATGGATGGGTTAGTACCCATCAATGATGTCATTTCAAATCAGTGGTTGAGGGGTGGGCTATTCAATGAACTGAATGGAGAACCATCAGGTGGAAGGATGGGAAT
This sequence comes from Hyaena hyaena, assembly GCF_003009895.1. NCBI lineage: Eukaryota > Metazoa > Chordata > Mammalia > Carnivora > Hyaenidae > Hyaena > Hyaena hyaena. Next base: position 20,445 of record NW_024080908.1, on the reverse strand, counting down.
AGAGTTACACATACCCCATGTTATACCTCAAAATAATTTCAAAAAGAATTAAAGGGATAATACTAAAAAAGCAAAACTGCTCTGAGAAAATAAAGGTAAAAACGGGTCCAATATTGGGGTGGGTAAGAGTTTTCTACTTATGAAAAAAAGTTAAGAAACTCTCAGGGAAAGTATTTGTCTACATAAAAATTAGAAACTTCTGAAGTTCAAAGACACTATGAATAAAGTTCAGAAGTAATTCCACTTTCCATAATGGTGGAGGCACCTGTGTGATACTAACCACTCCACCTGTAACAATTATAAACTCTGGACAAATTATTTTAAAAACCTGTAAGACATTTGAGAATGAGCAAATCAGATAGAAAATAAAGAGGATCTTATAGGTGAACTAAGTTGGATATAAATAAAATTTAAAAAGAAGAAAGAAAAGAAAGAGGATTCAAGCGGTGGAAGAAGGAATCATAAGGGTAAGGCCACTCACCAGGAAATGAGACTCAGACACATAAATTCATGCAAAAAACTAGTCTTATACCTCATGCATTGAGGTAGAGTTTAAGGCTGCTAGACTGGTGGATGTTGAAGGAGTAAATCTCAGAGAAGAGATAGCCTGATTCCAGAAAACCAAATCTGCAAATAAATCTCTCAATCTCTGGCTCACGCTCCATCTGAGCATCTACCCAGCAGGATTTCAGGGAGACCAAGATGAAAATAATAATTGGAGGGCGAAGAGCATACCAGGCAGAGATTTCAAGAACTGCCCCACCGGAAGAGACCAAAAAACACTGGGGCAACAGAAATTAGGAGAGTCGTTAAAGAATCTATAATGCGGCCATTTAATATAGCACAACGAAAACCATTAAAATACCGTTTTAGACTAACATTTAATGAGTATAGAAATATTCACATTTTAAAGGAAACACTCAAGTAGGTTAAAAAAAATACAGATATGCACACCGTGATTCCAACTTTGCATTAAAAAAGAAATGCCAAGAGATAAACACACAGCAAAACGTTAATAGGGATTTCCTGGGTGATGGAAATATGGGTGCCTCGTATTCCCCTGTGGTTTGCTTCTTTCTCATATTTTCTAGAAGGACTGTATACTACTCTTATATTCAGGGGAAATGTTATGTTTTCTAAAAATGAGCATATATGGTGCGCCAGATGCTCTGCAGGGCACAACTTCAAAGGACTGTAGCGCCGCAAAGGGTCTCAAAAACTGTAGCTTGGCTCTTCCACGTTGCAGATGAAGAAACCGAGGCCCAGAGAGAAATGGCTTGCGCAAAAGCAGACAGCTTCTTAGGGACCTAAGAGCAGGTGTTCTGATTGTCAGACCAGTGCTCGCTTCTGCTTGCACGCGTTGGTGCTAGTAGGGCGGCGGCGAGAGCGCGAACTTGAGAGCGCGGGCTGGGGTGGACTTGACTATCCACAGGCCGGGGAGGAAGGAAGCAGGAGCGCCTAAGTCGGGGGTGCAGGAGACGCACTCTGCAAGCCGCAGAGTGGCAATTTGGAATACAGAGCTCCAGGCAGAGCCTGGATCCTGGGATTTTCTTCCAGTGGGCAGCAGGAAATTTCGCGGACGGGAGAAAGTTACACCCAGTGGCAGGCCTCTTTCAGGGGTAGATCAGGTGGAAACTCGCTTCCAGAGTGAAGACCCAGGGTCAAAATAACCCCAGGACCCGTACTCCTGTGCATCATCCAGGAAATTCTCATGTGACAAGCATACTTTTGGAGGGAACCTAAAATCATCCAGGAATAACTTTTATTTCTCCAGTAACAGAGAATGTAGAAACAAAGAAAGGGGGTGTGGGGGGGGGGGGGAAAAAGCTCTTAGTCTCCCCGTCGGGGAATCGAACCCCGGTCTCCCGCGTGACAGGCGGGGATACTCACCACTATACTAACGAGGAAAACCGCGACGCAGGTCTGAAATTGATTGTTTAGGAACTTACTTCTAAACTTCGGTGACGCTGCCGACCGCTGATAACGCTGTGTCTTTGCTGCCTCGTCCCAACCTGACGAGAGCCCTACATGTAACTTACATTTTCTTACAGCCACATTAAAAATTAAGAAACAGGTGGGTGACTTTGAATACCACATCTTATTTAGCCCAAGGTCTCCAACATTTTGTTTCGACGTGTAACTAATATGCAAATATTAAATTTGAATTTTTTTCATCTTTCGTCTTCAAACCAGTTATGTTTGGGACACACAGACAGCGTGTTGCAACGCGGGCGTTAGCTTCTCATCGGAAAAACGGGGTGGGCACCTCGACTTCATACACTTGTGCTAATTACTTAGTTTACTGTCGCACACCTGCGGGTGCGGTTCTCCAGACGCACCTGCGAGCCTGGGCGCCCGGACGTCGGCACCTGCGCGCAGGATCCTCCAGAGGTGGCAGCGGGAAAGGGCGGGCGGGAGCGAGCGGCAGAGAGTCAGGGGGCTTCGCAGCGACGGATGAGCCCGGGAGAGAAGTCAGCGCTTGCAGTTCCTGGTTTGGGTTCAGGCTTTTTTAAAAAAGAATCCCGCGTGGTTTTCCCCGGGGGGGAGGGGGAAAAAAAAAGAAGAAATTGCGTTGGCCGGGAATCGAACCCGGGTCAACTGCTTGGAAGGCAGCTATGCTCACCACTATACCACCAACGCCGGCGCTGCCCAGGGCCGCGAAATCTCTATATAAGGCAAATGGAGGCCGTGAGTTTTCCTGACGCTGGTGCTCCGCGACCCTGAGGTGCTTGGAGCCTTTCCTGAATGAGGATGGATCTCGACTTGGCTCCTGGTCGAGCCTCCAGCTACGGACGGACCCTGGAGGCCGGGGCGGCGCGGAGCCCAGCAGGAAAGCCGATGCCTCGCCCCGCCGGGGGTTTTCCCGCCGCCTGCGCGTGTCCGCGCTCGCAGTCCCGCCGCTGGGCGCGTCCCAGCGCTGGAGCCGCCCGGTGTGGGATTCGGTACCGGCGATTTGGGGCGGAGGGTCTGAGGGAGACCGGGCGGCAAAGGGCCCGCGCTGGCCAGGCTCCGCCGCGCTAGACGAGCGAGGGGAGCGCTCTAAAGGGCGAAAGTGAAAATGGGTCTTTACAGTTTAGGATGGTGGAGAAGTAGGAAAGAGGAATCGGCGACAGTTTTATTTTTCGAGCTTTGACAAGGACCTTATGGAGACTTCTAGTTTGATAGATACTGACGTCATGCTACAAGCACCGCAGGATGAACTTAAAGAGGAGTAAGAAAAGCCTTGGTTTCCGTGTCAGGATGGCCGAGCGGTCTAAGGCGCTGCGTTCAGGTCGCAGTCTCCCCTGGAGGCGTGGGTTCGAATCCCACTTCTGACAAAGTTGCGTTTTCTTTCGTTTTCTTCCCTAACAACAATTAGAATTGAATTCATGGAGAAAGGAGTAGTGATTAATCAACACCTTTTCGTCCTGAGTATGTAGATATGAATGTTATGTTATGCTCTACTGTGAATATGAAACAATTTTTTTCTGTGTAATAGGCAGGAGACTGGTCTAGGAAATCAGGAAACAATTGAGACTAAGAATTACCCCTAACTATGGAAAAAACTTTTTTTTGCCTTAGAGTCCAGCCTCTCAGTATCTATGTATCCATTCCTTTATCGGACAGCAATATATTGAGCCTTTTACTCTGTGCCAAGCCCTTCAGGGCAGGCAGTCCGTCCGACGGAAGGCGGACTAGGGAGGCCCCTCAGCCCTGAGGCCTCCTCACAGGCCCTCCCTGGGATGTCTGCAGGCTCTGAGTCTCCTCCCAAGAGAAAAATTCAAGAACAGATCAGACACTGGTTTAGTGATGCTCCAAAAGAGCTCATTAAAGAGAGAGACGGAGTGCACTCTCCAGATGTGAGAGCAGCGAGATCAAGGGAGAGCAGGGCCCAGGGTTTGGGTCTCCACCTTTCATGGACGGTTGTTTAATGTCAAGGGGGTGGAATATTTATCATTTCGGGAAGTTTCTTTGGGAGCAGGATTTCAGGCCTTCTTTGTCTTGGGCCTGCCTGTCTGATTTGATCTGGCTTTCTCCCTGGCATTAGTTGGCAGGACAGGTATCCGACTTTCCCGATACCTGGCCCTGACTCCTCGTTTGCTGGTGTCCAGGCATCAGGTTTAAAACTTACCGTAACACCACCACCAACTCTGATTCAGTAGGGTTGCTGTGTCACCAAAACCCAGGAAAAGAAATCAACATAATAAATCTGGGAAAGTAATACAGACGAAAGGAAAACTCGTGGAGCTGGGTGTTTCAAGAGCTCCTTTTTCTGGAAGATCATGAATAAGATGCTTTCTGATGAAGGAAGAACTGTTGATGAAAAACTCTTGTTGCCCTTTTGAGAAGAGGGAATGTTATGCCCAGATCGCGATCTCCCCAAAATCCCAAGACCACCAAGGAGTCCGAGTCACGTATGCAAAGGCAAAGGGCTTTATTACGGGCTGAAGCTCAGGCTCTCAGACCTCACTAACGCAATGAATCCATGCTGAGAGCCTCGAACAAGGGCAGAGTAGGGTTTTTATGGGGTTTGAGATGGGGGAAGTTACAGAAGTTGTGACATGGGAACAGTGATCCAATCATAATTATTCAATATCATTGACAGCGGGTTTTACCATACACATTGTCTATAGTATTTGTTACTTTTGGCGGGATCCAATTACAACGTTTAGAGTACCTTTAAATCTGACCAATCACAGAGCGAGCCTAGGGTCTTGTTCGGCGATTAACAGGTTAACTTTAACATTGGGTAACAGGGTCCTATCTATAGTTCCTATCTCCAGGCCTCTCCCTTAACATTGTGGAGGGTGGTCGCTGGCCTTTCTTGATTGGGTGTTGCGAGGGTGGTTTCTCCTGCCTTGGGCAATGTGTAACTACCTGGTAGAAAGCCGGAACTCAGGCCTTCTAGTTTGGAGGGGAAACTTAAAGCCTGTCATGGAGTCAGTTTGGGTTAGACGTTTAGACTTGTGGCCTTACACGAAGAACTGTCTAGCTGAATGTGTGAAGTTCACAGGTGTGAGGATGGAAGGATCTTTAGGTCGATTAGCGAAAGTTTGCCAGACAAACTGCATTCTTTGTTATTTACTAGACCGTGATCTCAGGAAGTCACTCGAGGTATAACGCGTGCACTGAGTAATATTGGGTGGCTTCTGTAAGTGCCTAGGAGCTTATTAGAAATGCAGATCCAGGCCACAACCTCAGAACCGCCAAATTCAATGTTTGTCAGGTCTCCAAGTGATGCACATGCAATATGAAAGTCTGAGCAGCACTGGTCTAATTTAGGTGCCTTTGCACAGGTTGATCTTGAACTTGGACTACCGTTTCTCTTGCTGCTCACCAAGGCACTGTTTACTTGGTATCAGGTGAGCACTCACAATATGTCAGACACCGTGCTTAGAACAGAAGGTAAAAAGTTAAAAACTGCATCTACCGTATAGCCAACGTCAACGCATGCACAAGAGGCATGTGAAAAAACAAAGTTGAACCTTAACCGTGGGATCAAGGTGAATATCACTAGTGGCTCTTCATGCTCCTCTCACGTACACACCGATCAAATTCGTGGAGATGGACACTTCAGCCTGTGGCATTCTTTTCAAAAACCTCAGTCTAATCATGAAAGAGTATCAGATAAACCCCAGATGAGGGACAATCTGCCAAATACCTGACCAGTACTCTTGAAAATGTCAAGGTCATGCAACAAAAGGTTGGGAAACTGTCACAGATTGTGGGGAATGATGTGTGAAACAAAGGCAAAAGAAAGTAAACGGGATGTCCTTACTGCCTACAGGGCTTTGAGACCGGCAGTGACCTTCCTCTGGGAGCTCAGCTGCTTTGATGTTGACACTTTGCTGAGGGCAAAAGGCGATCTCAGCCCAGCCCTCTAGGGTCCTGTAAGTCTACTTTAACATAAAAATTCCTTTGGAAACTTCATTATCTCTACCCTTCAAGATATACTTTGGCAATCATCCTTCAAGCATGAAGCATGTGGCTTACTGATACACATCTGAAAGGTCTCATGACTGAGTTTCTTTTTTACTAAACAGTAATAAATGACTATTTTCCTAAAAATAGCTAGCCCCCTCAAGGTCCTAGAAACCTTGTTTCCATAATTCCTTAGAGACTTCTGCTATCCCTAACCCCCTCCCAACTTGAACTTATGTAATCAGTCACCAGTCACTACTCCAGGCAGCTCTTTGTGCCCACGGGTCCTGTCCCCGAGTTATAATAAATCCACCTTTTTGGTAACAAAGGCGGTTCAAGAATTTTTTCTTGGCCATTGCTCTGACAAAATGCTGTTTTTTACATTAGAGGGCTTGTAGCAAGATTTCGTTTCTAAATAATGGACATGTATTTTTATTTAATTTGTAGTTAATTAAATTCGTAATTTTGATTTAATTTGTAATATTTTTTGGAGACGAACTGGGTGACATGGTTGTTATTACACTAATCAGCTATGTTAAGAGGAAAATGACAGGCCCAAAACCAAATAATCCAGTGAAGAAACGGGCAAAAGACATGGATAGACACTTTTCTAAAGAAGACATCCAGATGGCTAACCGACATCTGAAAAGATGCTCAACATCACTCATCATCAGGGAAATACAAATCCAAACCACAGTGAGATACCACCTCACGCCGGTCAGAATGGCTAAAATTAACAACTCAGGCAATGACAGATGTTGGCGAGGATGCGGAGTAAGAGGAACACTTCTGCACGGCTGGTGGGAATGCAAACTGGTGCCGCCGCTCTGGAAAACAGTATGGAGATTCCTCAAAAAATTAAAAATAGAACTACCCTATGACCCAGCAATTGCACCACTAGGTATTCATCCAAAGGATACAGGTGTGCTGTTTCAAAAGGGCACATGCGCCCCGATGTTTATAGCTGCGCTATCACCAGTAGCCTAAGTATGGGAAGAGCCCAAATGTCCATTGATGGATGAATGGATAAAGAAGATGTGGTTTATATATACGATGGAGTATTACTTGGCAATTGTAAAGAATGGAATCTTGTCATTTGCAACAACATGGATGGAACTAGAGTGTATTATGCTAAGCGAAATTAGTCAGTCCGAGAAAGACGAATATCATATGATGTCATTCATATGTGGAATTTAAGACACCAAACAGATGAACATAAGGGAAGGGAAGCAAAAATAATTGAAAAACAGGGAGGGGACAAAACATAAGAGACTCTTAAATACAGAGAACAAACTGAGGGTTGCTGGAGGGGTTGTGGGTGGGGGGATGGGCTAAATGGGGAAGGGGCTTAAGGAATCTACTCCTGAAATCATTGTTGCACTACATGCTAATTAGCTTGGATTTAAATTTAAAAACGAAAAAAATAAATCAGCATACATCCAAAAAAGAGGAAGGAAGGAAGGAAGGAAGGAAGGAAGGAAGGAAGGAAAAAGACAACAGACCCAAGATAGAGTCACTTATGCTGAGCCAAGTCACAAAACTGGAACTTAATACCTAACCTAACTGCAGTTTCAACCTCTCCCTGAAATTTAGTTTAACCGGTTAGTCAGGAAGTTTCCAGTCTACACCAGTAAGAATAAGAACACCCACCCTTACCACTAAGAGAGGATGACCTTGCCTGGAGCAATCCTTTCTTTTCTTTTGCTAATAACTTGTTGCCGACCCTCCTTCCTATAAAAACCTTCACTTTTGTGAAAGGCCTCAGAGTTCCCCTCTACTTGCTAGATGGGATATTGCCCAATTCTTGAACCCCTTACAGAAGCCAATTAGATCATCAGATTTACTTAGTTAAAATTCTGTCCTTTAACAACTATAGACAATATAAAGGTGCCTTATGGGGAGCCTGGGTGGCTCATTCGGTTGGGCTTCCAACTTGGGCTCAGATCATGATCTCACAGTTCATGGCTTTGGGCCCCACATCAGGCTCTGTGCTGACAGCGCAGTGCCTGGAGCCTGCTTTGGATTCTGCGTCTTTCTCTCGTTCTGCCCCTCCCCTGCTTGTGCTCTGTCCTCTTTCTCTGTCTCAAGAATAAATTAAAAAAAAAAAAAAAAAAGCCTTATCAGGCATACAAGAAACAGTCCCCAAAGAAACTAAACCATTAACAACAGTCTCATTTAAAAGGCGAAGGGCATCTGGGTGGCTCAGTCAGTTAAGCGTCTGACTTCAGCTCAGGTCATGATCTCACAGCTTGTGGGTTCAAGCCCAGCGTCAGGCTCTGTGCTGACAGCTAGCTCAGAGCCTGGAGGCTGTCTTCAGATTCCGTATCTTCCTCCCTCTCTCTCTGACCCTCCCCTGCTCATGTTGTCTCTCTCTCTCTCTCAGAAATAAATTAAAAACATTACAAAAAAAAAAAAGCAGATGAAGCAGAGTGCTTAAATCCCTCTATGGAAAAATAGATACCATACAAATGAGGGGATCTGAAATGTTTTCACAACTAAACACAAGACAATCTTCCTTCTTACACCCTATGTTTTTAAAGAGAGAGAGAATATGTTGTTGAAATGCTAAGAAACTATCTAAGCCCTGGGAGTGTCAGAATAGGCAGTGACTTAATCTCTCACAGGATACCTGGAGACCGGCTGTGGGAAGGTCCAGGCCTGTCCCGGCAGCGCTCCACAGGAGGCCAAATCACACCAGACAGGCCCCAGGGTGGAAGATACTATAGCAGGAAATTGTGACCAAATTAAGAAGAAAAAGCAGGAAAACCCTGCTTCTTGCCCCCAGTAATAAATATTCTGCTGCCTAGTTAACAACTGTCAATAAAAAATAGAAACCCAAACCCCATGCTCATGAACACACTAGCTCCCTCTCTCTCTCTTTCTGTTCCTCTCCCTCACTCCCTCCTCCCCCGCTTGCTCGCTCGCTCTCATATCTCCAGAAGAATGTACTTTTTCGCTTTAATAAACTTCCCTACTTGTGTAACTCGTCCACTGCGTGGCATGTCTGTCCTTGAATTCATTCTTGTGGCAAGACCAAGAACTTTTGGCGACTCCTTGAGGTCTGGCTAGATCAAGCCCCCCCACCATGGCCCTGGGTCTCCCCAGTTCACCCAGCAACATGAGTATCATCATTCCTCCTGGGAAGTCCAAGTTGGAAGCTGGGAGGAAATTCTGGAACGGGAAAGTGTAACATAGAATGTGTGTGTGATGTCATCTTTTTGGGGCAAGTTCCTTCAGTGGGAAACCAGGACGGCCAGCAGTAGCCCAGGTGCAGAAAAGAGAGCAGTTAAAACTGTGAAGTGACAAGTACGCGGCCAGGGCGTTGTCCTGCAGTCTCCTCTCCGCCCGCAAGAGGCGCCCCTGAGCCAACTGTAAGGTAGCCTGGCTCTGGCCAAACGCGCCTGCAGTTCCGAGATAAAAGTCTACCTCCGGTTGCCCACAGGAGACACCCAGCGTGGACTGGGTGAACTGGGGACTAGCTGATGCAAGTTTATCCTCGCTCCTACGTTGGCACTTACTTACCCAGCGGAAAAACTGAGCCCGAGGATACTTCCCAGGGTCAGCCACTTGCTCTAAAAACCACGTATTAGTGAATCATGTAAGTAATACAATAAAATATATATCTTTTCTTGCGGGGTTCAGCATCCAGCTGTGTTCTAAAAGAATAACATATGCAGTTTCATAACATCTCGGGGAAGTTCTGATAAGTAGAGTGACCGGCTGTTTGTGAGGTGACAAGGCACAGGCTCTAGAATCAGGCAGGACAGGATTCTCAATTCCAACCTGCCCCTCCCCCACACTTAACAGCTATGTGACCTTGAGTAAATTGTTTAAGCTCTGGATCCTCATCTCCCCAAAGAAATAAAAACCTGTGATGTTGCCCTGAGGATTAAATTAGATTGTGTATGTCACGTACCTGCTACACAGTTGACACTCAACTAAAATAATTAGTAACAGCTAATATTTGCAGCTCATTGCTGTATGCATAACATTCTTTGTCACTTCTTACATTTACTAATTAATTGAAACCTCTTAGCAATCCTGAAGTAGGTGCTGTTTCATCATCAACTCCCCCTATATAGAGAGACCGAACCTCAAGGAGGCTTTTTTTTTAATGTTTTTTTTAGGGTGGGGGAGGGGCAGAGAGAGAGGAAGACACAGAATCCGAAGCAGGCTCCAGGCTCTGAGCTGTCAGCACAGAGCCTAATGCAGGGCTCGAACCTACAAACTGTGAGGTCATGATCTGAGCGGAAGTCAGACACTTAACTGACTGAGCCACCCAGCTGCCCCTGAACCTGGGAGAGTTCAACTTCCACCAGATATAAAGGAACAGAGCTGAAAATCTGGTTCCGGCATTGTTATTATGATACATGGCCATCATTATTATTATTATTAATCATCACCCTAGGGGCCCATCATGCCATTTCTCTCACATATGAGATCAATAGTAACTTTTTTTTTTTAATTTTTCTTAATGGTTTATTTATTTCCTGAGAGAGATAGACAGTGTGAGCAAGGGAGGGTCAGAGAGAGAGGGAGACACAGAATCCGAAGCAGGCTGCAGGCTCTAAGCTAGCTGTCAGCAAGAGAGCCCGATGCGGGGCTTGACCCCACCAAGGGTGATATCATGACCTGAGCCAAAGTCAGACACTTAACCGACTGAGCCCCCCAGGCGCCCCCAATAGTAACTTTAATCACACCACTAGATGTACTCTCCAAAGTCAGGATACACTACATCTCCAGGGTCCAGGACATGGGGTTTGTTCCCTAAAACAACATGGATAGGAGTGTCTGGGAGTCTCAGTCAGTTAGGCCTCAGACTCTTGATTTCATCTGGGGTCATGATCTTACAGTTCTCACCAATTGTGAGTTCAAGCCCCAGCATAGGGCTCAGTGATGACAGTGCAGAGCCTGCTTGGGATTCTCTCGCTCTCTGTCACTCTCTGCCCCTTCCCCACATGCTCACGCTCTCTCTTTCTCTCTCACAATAAATAAATAAACTTAAAAAAAGAATAAGGGATAAAGTAACTTGATTAAAGACAGCTAATTAGCATATAAAACTATCTGTCAGTATATTAGGACCTACAGACAGAAACTATCGACTAGAATCTCAATACAGGATTTTTTTAGTCTTAGGTCACACACAGGAGCCTTGCTGGGACTCCAGTCTGTCTCCATTCTTTACTTTTCCAACTCTTATCTCCTTTCCTCTTCCAGCAAATGACTCACAGCCTTCTCCTATCAGCCCTCAGATTTCACTACTGACTCGGACTTGTCCGCCTCAAACTGTCTCTTACCCTTTTTTCCCCTGTGGAAATCACACACACAATGTGTGAATTTTCTTCACTTCCTTCAGCACCCACCCTGATATTTTCTGCTTCTGACCGCCTTGCCTCTTTATGCATTTAACTGGATTGAAAACTAAGGAGGATTATGTATTTAACCGGATTGAAAACTAAGGAGGAGCTTTAAATGTTTATTTAGATCTATGTTTCACAAAATCCATATGTGCAAGTAACCAAAAAAAAAAGTAGGCAAAGGCAATGTTGAAGTGCCACATAAATGTGATAACGGTCACTTCTGCCTGCCTGAAATGGGAGAAGAGGATTTTAAAAAGTGAAATGGCACGGATCTCGGTGATACAACACACCGGGATGAAAGCTCCCTGTTTGGAAGATTTCTCTCCACTCCCAGTCTTCAAGTTCAGGGCAGGATCACCGAAGGCTGTCCAGGGGCCCCACAAAGCCAGCCCTTACAGTCACACGTATCAGGAGGGGCCATTCAATCAACCTGCTCAATGACGGGGCCGGTACTGGGGGCTCCCTGGCCAGTGTCAGCTCCTCATGTGCCACCCCCAGGGACACACAGGGCCTGGAGAAGGTGGGGTGACAGATTAGCTCCAGCTTCCTCCTCTGATTCTCGTAGTCTATGCTCCAGCCAGACACGGACTTCCTGACTCTTGTCCCGTGCTCTGTGCTTGTCCTTTGGGGAAACCTTGTCTCTAAGGCTCTCCCTTTGCTAGGAGCCCTTCACACAGAAGACACTGGTCTCGAGGAAGGTTATGGCAAGCCCTCCGTCCCTCCCGGCCTCAGCCTCAACCTCGTACTGCCCAGCCTCGCCAACCATGCTCTCAACCTCCTCCTTGCTCAGCTGGCCCTGGGCCCTGGTGACGGTGATCTTGTCAGCCTTCCCTGTGCTGGGGGGGGGGGGGGGGGGGGGGGGGGGGAGGGGCTGCACTCCCAGGGTGCCATTGGCTCCGATGTCCAAGGTCGCCTTGATGGGGGGGGACTCCACGTGGAGCGGGAGGGGGGCCACTGAGCTCACAATGCCTCAGGAGGTTGTTGTCTCTGGTCATGGCCCTCTCACCCTCACACCGGGGTCAGTGCCCGGGGCTGGTGGTTTGAGTAGATGGTCAAAATCTGGTCTGTTTGGTAGGGATGGTGGGACGCCTCTGGAGCAGTGTGGTCCTCACCCACCTGCTGTCCCCAGCCCCAGGGAAAGGGGAGCCGTGTCCAGCAACAGGAGACCCTGCACTGTCACACACTTGTCCCCCATCAGCACAGCGGTCTGCCCAGCGGCCCCAAAGCCACAGCCTCAAGGGCCTTGATACTCTTGTTCTCCAGAGAAGTCCTGTAACAAGTTCTGTCCCTTGCGGGTGCGGGGTGGGGATCAGCCCACCAGAGCACAGTCATGGACCTGGCCTTCCTCGCCCTGTCCAGGGGCTGCGGTAAAGATCCAAGCACAGCTCCTCAAACCAGCCTCGAGGGATGGACGTGTACGATCAACACTCTCAAACAGAGTGGCCTGGGTGCAGGAAGTCAGGGTACACTCGGTGCTGCCACAGGCTGGGCGAAGCCTGTGCAAGGCCCACGTGTCCCCGCTCAAGGCCTTCCCGGGCTTCCGTCGGAACTCCTTCACCGAGCGGCTCGCCAGCCTGTGGTCCGAGTCCTCTCCGCCCAGCCTCAGAAACCTCGGAGACACCGGCGTCGATAGTGAGAACGCATACTGTCCAAGGTGCCCCCAGCCAGGTCGAAAATGGGCGCGTTTTGCTCCCTGGCGCCCGCGGGTCAGCCGGCCGGGGACGGTGGCCCCCGTGGGCTTGTTGACGATCCGCAGCCCGTGGCGCCCCGCGATGGCATCGGCGTCCTTGGCGCCCTGGCGCTGCGGGTCCCTGAGGTGGGCGGGCGCGGTGAGCAGTCTCCTGCACCCGGCCGCGCACCGGGGACGAGGCCCCCTCGGGGTAGGAGGCGGCGTCCTGCCGGCGCTGGGACACGCGCGCCCAGGCCCGGCCGCCGGCCCTCGGGCCCTGGAAGGGCCAGTGCTGCGGGTCCGCCAGCACCGCCGCGTCCGCGAACCGGCGCGCGTGGCGTCCAACCCGGTGGTGCGCCCGGCGCTTAGCTGCGCGCGCCCCAGCCGCGCGCGGTCGTGCAGGCCGCCTGGCCGGGCGCGGGGCGCGTGTCCGAGTCGTGCGCGACGGCCGCCCCCCGGCCTCCCTGCAGGACGCCGACCCACGAGCACGTGGTCGGTGCGCACGGCCGCTTCTCTGCTGTGGCGGTGGCCGTGGTTTCTCGCGGCCCCGGGACGCGTCGGACGCCCGAGCCGGCAGGACTCGGGGCGGCCAGGCTGGGCCTCCAAGAGCCGGGCATCCCCGCCGCCGCGCCGCCTGCGGGTTACCCGCTCCTGGCTCGCCGTGGAGGGGAAAGGGCCAGCTCCTCCGCGCCCGCCCGAAGCGCGATCCGAAGCCCTTGAAGGTCGCAACTCCCCACGAGGACAAATGCTCCCCCTGGATGGTTGATGAGCCGGGAGAGCCGGCGTGTCATCATCGCGCCAACAGAGCCTCAGAGGCAGGACTTTAAATACGTTTTCTGTTATTGTTGTTCTGTTTTGAGTCCTAACATTTTTCCGTCTTGGAACATAAAGGCGATATTTCCGAAATGGTGACTCAGCGGGGGCCTGACTGGCATCCAGGAACTGAGCGAGGGACAGAGATGAGGTTAAGGGATGTCGCCCAAAACGCGAGCATTGGTGGTTCAGTGGTAGAATTCTCGCCTGCCACGCGGGAGGCCCGGGTTCGATTCCCGGCCAATGCAAGGTGACACTTTTCTGTTCCGGTCCACTTCAGTTAAGTCTTTTTCTATTCTAGGGTTTGCAACACTGAATTAACCGAAACCAGCTGGAATCGTGCATTCCCTAAGCCAGCCAGCTGAAGCCTGCATTGATCTGATTTGGTTCCCCTCCTTTATCAAGTCCCTTTCCTCTGCAGGAGGGGTGGGGCTGGAAGGAGGACTTGCATGAACTGTGGTGGGAACGCCCGGCTCTTGAGACCTGTCCTTGTCGCTTGCCTCCCCGAGGGGCATCGTCCCAGAGGCCTGCTGGAAAGGCACTGTATTCCAGAAGGAGACTTCCTAGACGTGAGGGTGGAAATGGAGGATAGAAAACAACATGTCCTTGTCATTTGCCGGTCGGGGAATGGAACCTGAGTGTCCCAGGTGTCAGGCAGACACTAACTACTACACTAAACAAGCACAGTGTCACAGGGCATTAAGCTTCAGTAAAGCTGGCTTTTTTGTAATATATTGTTATCTGACTAACTCAAAGGGAACCCGTTTTTAAAAAAAGAGAAACTGAAAACCTGTGCCCCATAAGTGCCTATTTCTGCTCACGGCTGAGACCCCTGTGGAAAGCTCAGAGGGCCTTTAGGAGGAGGTGGGAGTCAGGATGCCAAGGTCAGTCCGGCTTCTGAACTGGGTTTCTTGGTCAACGTCCTCTCCATGCAGTGGTGAGAAGGAGCTTGCAGAGAGAGATCAGCTATACTGGGACCAGTCTGGGAGAGACTGGCTATGCTGGAATGAGTCCAGGTGATCGGTCCAGGAAGGAAGGGAATGTTTGAAGAAGTGTGCAGTGAATGACTTCCACAGTGGAAAAATCAAACCATCCTCAAAAAGAAGGAAGCTATGCTTTAGCCCTAGAAGAAAGAGAAGCTGTCAGCTTTAAACTCATTCACTCTTAGGGTCTAGGCCAGCCACGTCTGGGTGTCACATTCGGGATATTTGTAGCCACAGGCCTGCAAGAGAAGGGTCCTCACCTCAGAAGGAAAGGTGGCCTGGCCTGGGATCCGGATCCCGGCCTGTTCAGGGACTGTCTTGTCCAAACTCCACCAACATTCTCTCCCAGCCCCCAGCAGCTCAAAACCCCACCTACCCGCCCACCCACTTTAGGGATAGGCCTAACGTAAGCACCTCTGTACTTGGCATGAACCACACAGTACCTCACACAGGTACTCTTCCAGTCATTCATTTCTTTACTTTTTAATTCAGGAAGTTCCCATATAGAGGAACTTCTGTTGCAGTGCTATCTTCTCACACGCACTGAAATCTATCCATTTATGTTCAGTAACTTAGCTTGAGTATCTTTAAAAGTAGAACAGATTTGGGGCGCCTGGGTGGCTTAGTTGGTTAAGCGTCCGACTTTCGCTTAGGTCATGATCTCGCGGTTCGTGGGTTTGAGCCACGCGTTGGGCTCTGTGCTGACTGCCAGCTCAGAGCCTGAAGCCTGTTTCAGTCTGTGACTCCCTCTCTCTCTGACCCTCCCCTGCTCACACTGTCTCTCTCTCTCTCTCTCCTAGAAATAAGTAAAATATTTTTAAAAAAAAGTAGAACAGATTTCATTAAATGATAAGTGGACATCGTGACGTGGAGTGATGTTTGTGACCTAATACTGAGCGCAAAAAGCAAGTTGTAGGGGTGCCTATAAGATTTCTGGGCCACCTGCCCCAACACATTTATCAGAACTTATAGAAATTATAGTCAGCATTCCAAGATCGAGAGTGGCATTTCTGAGGCATCAAAGAGCACTCTAAGCTCTCTATGCAAGATCTACAGTAGTTTGAGGTTAAGACAACCTAGGAACAAGGTGAGGAATACGGGTGGGGTGGTTCATGCTTACAATAAGAGATACAGTATCTTCCCCCCATCTCAGAAAGTTATTCATGAATGTTCGGAATTCTCTCCGAGATAGGAAAGTTGAAATGTCTGAGTGTGGGGGCGCCTGGGTGGCTTAGTCGGTTAAGCGTCCGACTTTCGCTTAGGTCACGATCTCGCGGTTCATGGGTTCGAGCCCCGCGTCGGGCTCTGTGCTGACTGCCAGCTCAGAGCCTGGAGCCTGTTTCAGTCTGTGACTCCCTCTCTCTCTGACCCTCCCCTGCTCACGCTGTCTCTCTCTCTCTCTCCTAGAAATAAATAAAACATTTAAAAAATTTAAAAAAAAAAAAGAGATGTCTGAGTGTGATTGTTTGTCAATGGAAAGGAGTACCTTTTTTCTCTACTTTATACATAAAAAAGGGGGAAGGTAATCATAGGACTAGAGTGCTGAAGTCCAACCCTTCATTTGTATAAATGAGGAAACCACAGTCCAGGCCAGAGCTGTGAGTTGAGCCAGGCCATCCCTCTCTTCAGTGTTAAAGCCTAGGTCCCCTTTTACCTCCCTGTCTCATTCTCTCACCTGCACTTATCACTTATAGGTGATCCTGTCCATTTCTCTAATTGTCTCCTTCCGTAACTCCAGGGGATCACCAGATTGAATTCTCCAGGACAGAGACTCTAATAGATACAGAGCCCTTATTTTTGCTGAATTACAAAATGGTAGTAAGATCCTCTCTATAACTCCTAGAACAATGACATTGTTCCTGATCGACTGATCGTTGAATAATAAGGCGTCTGTTTAGTTCTCCTAAAACAAAATCAAGCACTCCTGCCCAATAGGAGAATTCCCACGGGATCAGGATGGCTGACCATCCATCTGCGTTGACCGCAAAAACGTCTATGGTCAGAAATTTTTGGATTTGAAGGGCAGATTTAAAATGTGCTCAGGAGAGAGTACCAAGTATCAAAGTCAGAGAGTTTTTCCAAGAAGATTATGAAGAGGACTTGAGACTTTGAGAGCTAGATTATGCATAAATGGGAGAGTGTTCTAGGCAAATATCAAAGGCAATACCAGTTGCTGTTTGCAAAATAGAGATTGAATTTCCATATTTACTAAGGATGTGGAGAAGGAGGCGTCACCAGATAAAGGACTAGGAGAAGAAGAAACAGCTATCCAGTCAACCTGATGGGATAAATTTGTTGCTAAGCATACCCTTAGAGCAGTGGCGTCCAATAGAAATGTAACATGAACCACATGTTTAAATTCACATATGTAACAGCACACTTAAAATTTTTTTTAAGTTAATTTATTTAGATAGAAACATCATGAATGGGGGAAGGGCAGGGAGAGAGGGAGAAGAGAGAGAATCCCAAGCAGGCTCTGCACCGTCAGCACAGAGCAGGGCTTGAAGCTTGAACTCCTAAAGCTATGAGATTATGATCTGTGCTGAAACCAGAGTCAGATGCTTAACTGACTGAGCCCCCAGACGCTCCTATAATAGCGCATTTTTAAAAGTAAGAAGTAAGGCACCTGGGCGGCGCAGTTGGTTGAGCCACCGCCTTAGGCTCAGGTCATGATCTCAGGGCTTTTGAGTTCAAGCCCCACATCTGAACTGTGCTGACAGCTCAGAGCCTGGAGCCTGCTTTGGATTCTGTGTCTCCCTCTCTCTCTGCCCATCCCCTGCCTTGTGCTCTGTCTCTCAAAAATAAATAAGCATTTAAAAAGTAAATTAAAAAACTAAAAAAAGTAAGAAGTGAAAGTAAAAAAAAAAAAATCATCTCTCCCCTAATGGGGATGGTCCCTCCAGCATTTATGAAACTGTAAGTATATAATTTTTACAATATTTTTCACAATACATCCAGACACACAGGGAACAATCGGTAATGTCAGTATCTATTTTCGGTAAATAATGTCAGCAGATACCAGACACCCAACTCCACTTCCCGTGCGCTGCTCGCAGGTGGAAGAGGCAGCCCTCGGTCTTCCGGGTTGGAAAAGCCCTCTCCGAACTCCTTCACGCTCCTCCCACCCCCGTTCAGCCCACAGCCTATCATGATCCAAGAAGGAGGGAGGTCATGTGATGACCAATGACCAATCAGATGCCGCCTTTGAAATTAAACCGAGGGGCAAACACTTTAGGTAGATTACGGCAGGTACTTAAATTGAAACGGTTTATCAAGTCAGAGCACGTTAGGGTCATGTAAAACAAGCCATCTGAGAGAAGGAGAGGGTGAGGAAGGGAGGATGGAAGGGGGCGAGAGTGAGAGAACAAGAGAATGAGGGAGTTGGTTGAAATTGGAGAGAAGTAGAGGAAAAAGCAGGCAAGAGTGGTCATGTCTCCGAATGTTGGCTTCCCAAACACACTTCCGGTTTCGCTTTCAGCCAGCTCACAGCACGCCTGTTGGGCTGTCGTTGGACAGTTTTGCGGTTTCCTCTCATCCCTTACAGTCTTTCTTTAGTTCATCTAGTTCGAGTGGGTTTTGTTTTCTTGTAACCAACATTCATCTCTAGTTGAGGACAGTCATTAATACCACAGGGAGAATCACCTTCTCAGGTTGGTAGTTTCATCAGAGAGAAGATCGAGAGCGCTGGGCAGGCCAACAATTAGGGAGGGGGCGAGTGAGAAGAGAGGGTAGCTTCAGGGAAGGTTTGGAAGGACAGAAATAAAAATCAATTAACTGACAATTTTGCTGAGGGCTCACCTCATTCCTTTTGATGATTGGATAGCTATTTTCTTCTTCAATTAAAAAAAAAGACAAGAATTCAAATAAATGGTTTACATGTATGGACTTCTGTACTACAGCCCACCTCCACTGTAATTAATGTGATGTTCTCGTCGTAACTCCTTATGTGGCCTCACTACACACTTCAGAGCTGGGAGGGCAGGAATAGGTATCCGATCCGTCACAGGGGTGGGGAGCTTGATTCCATTCTTGTTCCTTAACCGTGGAAGGTTTCCCCTGGGGGTCTGTATCACCGTAGCCGCCATGCCACAAAATAAGGAATATGGCTGCTGTTTTGTTTAAAGTGGGATTGCTTGATTTCTCATAAAGTCGTACATCTGTTCTGTAGGGTATTTGAAGAGGGGAGATTCGGGGCCTTCTTCAAAACGAGATATTAAGAAAAGCACATATAAAATTATAGATTTTTAAAAATGTTTATTTATTTTGGATTACAGAATCCAAAGCAAGCTCCAGGCTCTGAATGTCAGCACAGAGCCTGACACCGGGCTCGAACTCACAAGCCACGAGATCACAATGTGAGCTGAATTCAGATGCTTAACCTGCTGAGCTACCCAGGGGCCCCTAAAATTAATTCAATAATGTATTTTATTTAACCCAATGTATTAATTTTTTTTAAAGTTTTCATTTATTTTTGGAGACAGAACAAGCTAGGGAGGTGCAGAGACATAAGGAGAAGGAGAGAGAGAGAGACAGAGAGACAGAGAGAGAGAGAGAATCCCAAGCTGGCTCCTCAGTATCAGAGTAGAGCACTACGCGGGGCTCAAAGCCCAAATCGTGATATCATGGCCTGAGCCAAAATCAATACTCAGATGTTTAACCGACTAAACCACCCAGTCGACCCCCAACATACTAATTTTATATGGCTGCCATAACAAAGGACCATGAACCGATTGGCTTGACCAACATAAAAATTTAGAGTTTCCCAGATTCAGAGCCTGGAAGCCAGATCAAAGTGTCATCAAGGCCTCTTCCCTCTAAAGACACCAGAGAAGGCCGCCTTCCTAGCTGCTGATAGTTTCTTGACTCAGAGCAGAACTCCAGACGTTATCTGGTGTTCTTCCCTCCTGAGTGTGTATTGTGTATTTGAATTTCCCCTATTAAAATGGAAGACAAGCGTCCATTTAACTGCATATTGTATTATGAGCACACTCGACTGCAAAATGACGTCACCCTGATTACACAGAAAGGAGACAACCTATTTCCAATAAGCTCCCATTCTGAGATACTAGGAGTTAAGATTTCAATATATGAATTTTGAGGGGACACAATTTAATCCATAATAAAAACTATCTCCAAAAAATGTTAATCTATAATCGGTATAAAAAATATAAGGATGTGGTACACTCTTGTTTTCCTACTGATCTTTGAAATTCAGGGTGTATTTTACACATACAGGATTTCTTAATTTGGACAAGCTCTTTCTCAAATGCTCCATAGCTACATATGACTATCGGTTACTATCCAGGAAAACACAAATATAAAAATTGTTTTACACGTTTTATATATAAACCACGCAGGGCTCGGGACAGAAACAGCAGAGGCGAGAGGCGTCATCGCGGGGGCCTCCGGTGGGCCAGGGAGACCAAAAGCGGGGAACGGACTGACAAAGCCGGGCCAGCCCCGGGCTCCCCTCCCCACCCTCCCCACCTTGCACGTCGCAGCCCGCCGTGGGGTCCGGAGCCGGCACGCGCGCGCGCTCTGGCCTGGCGCGTGCCAAAAGGGGGTGCGGGCGCGTGGCGGACGGTGGCCCGAGAGGAAGAAGAAAGGCTTCCCTGACCGGGAATCGAACCCGGGCCGCGGCGGTGAGAGCGCCGAATCCTAACCACTAGACCACCAGGGAGCGACAGGCTGCACGCCTGGCCCGCACCCCCTGGACCCG